>NW_027286559.1:417500-658564 GCF_022747635.1 Hetaerina americana
CACGTCACCGTCTCCTGGAAGGACTACCTAATGGCTCTCTTCTGCACTGTTACTCTCAGTAGATTCAATCATAATTTTATAGTTCCTTCTCTTCCTACCTCTTTATTCAAAATTATTGCAACCCCTCGTTGGCTCTCGTCCCCGCCGCTGTATATTATTCTATAATTATCACTCCAGCAATCCCCGCTATCCTTCCATCTCACCTCGCATAGACCTAAAATACCTATTTTTCCCCTTTCCATCTCCCGCTTAATATTCTCTAATTTCCCTGTCCTCATCGTTGTCCTAACATTCCACGTTCCTATTCTAACTAATTTGGTCTTCTTCTCCTGCGTCTTCTGTCCTGCTGCTGCTGGTTTTCCCTGGCAAGGGTTTCGTGGGATGACGACCGCGGAAGCCTTGCCTCCCCCGCTGCCGGGCACAACACACGGCCGATTGGGCCAAGCCCCGTAGTTGCCAGGACTTAAATTCTCTTTATTGTCCATCATGTAATTCTTGGGAATGATAATTGAGGTGGTTTCCAGTTGCCTTCCTCAATAGTGTTTTTAACGTAACACCATTACTTACTGGCCGCCCCACTGGGGTCAGACGCCATTGCAGCCGCCTCACTGAGGAACAGACGCTGCGTGAACTACCTTTCGCCTGGCTCCTAACCTTCGACCTATCTGGCATGGGTGACCCTTCTAGGAGAAATTATTATTACACACACACATATATTATATATATATATCTTGCATGGGTGACCCTACTAGGAGTAATTATTATTACACACACACATATATATATAATAAATATATATATATATATATATATATATATATAAATAAATATATATATATATATATATATATATATATAAATATATATATATATATATAAAGTAAGTTATATAAATATGTAAGTTTGAGCTTTCGTTCTTCAGGTCAGACTGCCGAAGGTCTCAGAGATTTGCATGCATATATTCCAAATCACCATTTTCCTTTCCCCCCTTCTGCTCTCACCCTATTATCTTCCTTTATATCGCACGTGTTATTAGTTTTTTGACTTCTTCATATCTTCGAAATCCAATTTTCATTTCTCCAGATTTACCGTGCCCTATACAACTTGTTTTCCTGTTGCCCAGCTCATCCTTCTTAACCTTCTTTCCTTAAGCTTAGACTTCAGGAGCCCTCAATCGACTTTCCGGCTAATCGCATGTCCAATCCTCTGCCCACACTCCCTGGCTTGAATTCTTTTCTTCCCACAGATTTCTCCTTTGGGATTGCAATGCTTCATCTGGATTTTGTTCTGCTTGGTTGGCATTATTACATTCAGTAGTCCTCGGTTCTTCAATTATTTCGATTCCTCCAACCCTGGTAATCTTCTGTATTAATTTTTCTTATCACCTTCAGGGCTACAATTTCCTGGAGAAAGGGCATCCATGATTCGGGCCTTTCCTTTATATGTTCTTGCATTTATTATTGTACACTTAGTCGTATTTCGTGGTATGTTTCGTTGTAAATATAACGACATTCAAATAAGTGTAAGAGTTCATTGTTTCCATTAGCAAGCATGAGACACGGTTCAAAATACAATTGATTCAAAATTTGAAATAATCACATTAATGAAATCCTGTCCATAAAATCAGGGATGAATGTGACATCTTTCGTTGCGAAACCAGAAATATTGTGGCGTCAGAACAAGTCGTGTGTAAAACTATATTAGTTAAACTTTAACGAATACTTACTTTGCATGCACCAGTACCAATAATTCACGTCTTTAAAGCAATTTTGGAATCAGGCTACACACACGCAAGTATGCGAACTAACATGGAAAACTTTAGAGGCCCACTTTCACGCAGCAGTTGACTCGTCAATGATCGATTCTATTGAAAGCACATAAACCAAATAGACTCCACTTTATTGGCCAATACGGCCTTCAGATTCAATAATGACATCATCAACTTTGTTACAATTAAACAATCATCGACATTATTGAGTTGAAGTTCGCTCAAACAATGTTTGACGTTAAAATTAAATGGTTTATAAATATAGGAATAATGAATCGACTCTCGTAACGAGCAGCAAATTAAAATTGCGGCTTTTCGCCATACTAGCGCTAGTCCAATCTGAACGCGTTGTTCGAAGTAAACGAAGTCACGCGGGTGTCGACAATGTCGGTGGCTACTCAGTTCACTTATCGAAATGGCCAAAGTCGATTGTGAACTCTCAGTGATTCGCAAATATGGCGATCACCCATATACGTATGGGACTCTCCGCTTAGCGGGACGATTTTAACGGGCTTCGTACGCGCTCCTACAAGCGTTCACTGTTGACGGCCGACTCGATGCTTTGGTGGAGAAGTCTTGGGTAGCCGTTCAAGGGAAATAGATTTATTCCACTAAATCCTACGTGTTGGACCAGAAACGTCGACTTAAACACACTTTTGGTTTATCGTTTGCTTCGACTTATTTAATAAATGATAAATAGCTTGTCTCTTCATTTCCGGGTTCTCCATCCAGGTTGGTTGTCTTTGGGTGACGACTGTTTCGCTGGCAATCTGCGTCCTCTGGTCGAAGGTGGCCATACTTCTGCCTGCGTCCTGTGGTCGAAGGTGACCAAAAGGCCCTGGCACGATGGCCAGAGAGACTGTCGTCACCCTAAGACAACCAACGTGGATGGAGAACCCGGAAATGAAGAGACAAGCAATTAAACGCCGCGAAAAACTTTGTACGAAAATTATAATCATACTTAATTTTTCATAGTTAAATTATTTCTTTAAGACTGTCTGAGCTGTCTTCGGTTGTTGCTTTTGCTGGAAGTGCGTTATTGATATTGCCTAACATTCAGAACATTTTTCTCCCGAGATGAATCTATTTGGTACTTCTTGATTCCATGGGAATTGATACATTTGGTGCGGATCCTAGGGCGTGACCACCGCTTAAGGGCGAACATTCCAAGCAAATTGTTCTTCCTTAAACCATGTGCGTCTCTAAACAAGTGAAATATCGATTTCCTCCATGTAAAAGTGCAACGGTCTGATAGTCAGTCGTAGATGTTTGTTAATTCATAATGGGTTTATTCATAATAGTTGAGGCTGAATTTGTAGTCTCCTTCCGCCGACAATAAGCGAATTCACAACTGAAATGCGGAGGGAGGGACCGAGAGGACGTCGACTTTCACGTCACACGCCTATTATCTATAATCGAGGGTTCCGCACCCTCTGCCATACTCCTCCGCCCCCGCCTCCCGGCCACTCCTCACGCTCCAGCTATCCTCGTAAGAGGCGCGCACTCTTTGGAAAGAGGCGACACGCGCAATAATGCATGCTCGCGCACATTGGGACGTAGGCCCCATCCCCCGCCCCTCACCCCACCGCCTGGAGTGTGGGGTAGCCATGGCAACACGCGAATTCTCAACTCAAGACAACTCCGAATCGAATGGCGACAACTGAGTCACGATTCCTCCGCGAAGGAACTTGCTCCCTTACCCTTTCCACCCACTAACATTTTTAGCAAAACCCTCTGGACCCTTGCATCCAAATGAAGGGAAATTAATAGGAATTGCAGGCCTCGGGATAGACGCGACGCGCGGGTTCGATTGCATGAAATATGACATTTGCGTTTTCTCCCAGAGACGATGGGAGTCGGCGCATTTACTACATTAATCGCGGGGAGTTCATTGGAGACAGATAAACGATAGTCTGGTAATCATTCTAATTTTAACTTCAGATCCTGATATTGAGGAAATTAACGTATTTCTTTCTCTTGAGAAAGCCCCGGCTACAATTTAAGGACGTCGTTTCTCTAGGGACACGAGAAATTGTTGGACGATGCCATCATGCTGACCAAAAAAATCTTCCACTTTCTTTCGATCTCGCCGTGCTTATAAGTATTCTACATTTACATCTGCGTACATCTATAGCGTGCCCGGCAAGAACGTGTGGCGGCGGGTGTGAGGACACCAGCCTAATTAAATGTATGCATGAATGTGTGTTTGTATATATATATATATATATATATATATATGTGTGTGTGTATGTATGTATATATATATATATATATATATATATATATATGTATATATATATGTATATATATATACCTTCGTAGACGTAACACGGAAGTGCCGAATAGTACAATACACAGTAACACAATATAGAAACACAAAAAAGAAGAACACTCACACGTATTTTCTTGATATTTCGACGGAAACAATCCGTCTTCATCTGAAGATATAGAAGTAATGACTGCTGGAATAGTAGAGGTGAGGGGTGCGAGAGAAAGGTAAGGGGGCCAGGGGAAGGGGAGAACGGGAGGCAAAGAAGGGGTGAGAGGAATGGTTGGGGAGAGGAAAGGGAGAGGGAGGGGGTGGAATTGAAACAAAATCGGAAAATAGAACAACAACTCACCGCAACTATTGCAACATACGAGATCCAGGTTTCAACCTACAAAGTATTGATCAAGACCTCGCAAGTCAAAACAAAGGCCACGTACACCAAAACTCATTCGGAAAAACAGTGTCCACCCCCCGATATGCTTTGCTTCCACAAAGTAACAATTTTAGGCCACTCCCATCAGTGAACGACATTGAGGCCCGGATGCTGATAGGCCATACAGATGTAAATGAATGCCATTTCAAGAGTTTTTAATTCTCTAGGGTTATCGGATGTGTGAAGGGACGCTAGGACGGAAACATTGTAACACTGGTTGAAAGGGGTATTATGATGGGAAGCATGTTTAGGGATGGGGAGACCCGCGGACGGGGAGGAGGGATTTCACGAGGCGCGGTGGTAATTAATTCTTATGTTCAGTGGTGTGGAACATTGGCCTATGTAAAAGGACGGGCAGAGTTTACAGATAAGAAGATAAACAACAATCTTGGAAGTGCAAGAGGAATAGGGGAAGAGCGGGAGAGAGTTAAATGGTGGGATGGAGTGGTGAAAATAGGGCAGGTTTTGCATCTTGCTCGATGACATGGAGTGGGTATGGCTCTGGGGGTGTGAGGGGATTTTGAGAGCGGCCTGGTGGATTTGAGGATATCTGCTAGATTGGCGGGACGTTTGAAGGTGACAGAGGGGCAATTGAGGAGAAGGTTGGAGGAAGTGTTGTGATTTTTGAGGATGGGGAATAGGTCTTTGAGGATGAATTTGAGAGACTGAATGCCTGGGAAGTAGGTAGTACAGATTGAGAGAGGCTGGGAGTCTGTGGTTGAGGCAGGCTTGGGGGTGTAGGAATGTTTAAGTATTTTTTTATGGAGGAGAGAATCAGGGTATCCTCGTTGGAGGAAGGAGTGATGAAGGTTTTTAAGGTATTTGTTAAGGGATTCGAAATGGTTGCAAATGCGGTGACCGCGGATAGAGAGGGAGTAAGGGAGGGAGCGCTTGGTATGAGAGGGGTGACAACTGCTGTAATGAAGGTATTGCTGCTTATTAGTAGGTTTAGTGTGAACAGAGGTCAGGAATTTGTTATTACTGAGGTAAATATTAACATCGAGGAAGGTAATTTGGGAGGATGAAATGGTCGAGGTGAAAGACAGAGATGAGGAATCGTTGAGTTGGGAGATGGGAAATTGAGGGAATCTATGCTGTGTGGCCATAGTAGAAAGATGTCGTCAATGTATCGAAGCCCCAGGAGTGTTTGCAGAGGATAGTTTGAAAGGAAATTCTCTTCCAGGACACCGAGGTGGAGGTAAGCATATGAAGGTCTGAATCTGCTACCCATGGCACAGCCTTTTATTTGGAGGTAATGGTTATTGTTGACAGAAAAGGAGTTGCGGGTGAGAATTAAATTGGAAAGATCAATGAGAAAATCGGTACTGGGGATTTGAGGGGTAGGGCGTTTGGAGAGGAAGTAAAGAAAGGAAGAAAGGCCTTCTTCGTCAGGAATGGATGTGTATAAGGAGATGACATCAATAAGGCCATAGAAATATGGGTATCAGGAAGGAGGGAAGTAGAGTGGAGCAATCTGAGGAAGTGGTAGGTGACTTTTATAAACGAGGGTAGGGAGTGAACTAAAGGTTGGAGATAGTAGTCCACGAAGACGGAAACTCTTTCAGTCGGAGAGCTACGATAGGAGACTATAGGGCGGCCTAGGTTGTTGGGTTTGTGGATCTTAGGAAGGATTTAGAAGTAATGGGTGTGACGTTGGGAAGGGGAAAGGAGGTAGATGTCCCTGGGGGAAAGATATACTATATATATATATATATACATATATATATATATATATATACACGAGGGTCATCCGGAAAGTAGTACCCGTTCGTGAAATAAAGACACAAAAGTAAATATTAACAAACATAAAAAATTTTATTTGAAAGAGGATACTTTAAACTAGTGCATTATGTGCATATTAGTGGAGTGCATTATGACGTCTGTCGGGGTCAAATCCAGCCGCGTGTAACTGGCACGTGACGTTTCGATATTGTTCGAGCGTGAGACTGGGAAATCAAGAAACATGTTCTTTTTTTATAAAGCAGTAAAATACAGCTAAAAAATTTTAATTATATGAATCAGATGAAATATTTTGCATCACAAGGAAAGAAAAATAGGGCTTATTACCATTTCGGCTTTTATAAGACCGAGCCATTTGGGACATTTTTAGCCTAATATAGTCTCACTTTACTTTCTGGGACCCTGGGTATTCATTTTGTTGAGGGAATTAAAAGAAATCACTTCCTTACTTTTGACCACGCGATCATTTACCAACTCTTAAAAAGATGAACATCGTGTTTCTATGAATGCGAAAGCTGAATAACTGTCGCCACCAAACACTTCGGCTAATATGGGCGATGAATTAATATTTTGTGGAGAAGTACTATATAAGGCTTTTTATTTTTCCCAATTGTGGTGGTGGGATGTGTGAAACGGAAACATGCGACAGAGGGCCCTCACCTTCGCAGACGCATTAATGATGGCGATCTTAAAAAACCCTTCGGGCCCGTGAGAGGGGGTGGGGTGTTGAGGAAGGGCCGAAGGCGCGTTTACGTATTCATTTGTCGTCAGCGGATTCGAGAGGTGCGACGCCCAGCGGCGGATTAGGAGAGCTGCGGGAAGTCGCGGCGGGGGAGGTGGGCGGACGCCGCCGGGGAAAGACTCTTGACAAACGAATGCTATTGCGCGTCGCATGATGCGCGAAGCCGAAGGAAATCCGCGGCGAAATATACGAGGGTGGAGCTTTCGACCATTCGAGGGCCTTCTTCCCCTCGCATTGGCACACCTCAGTGCATGCGTCTCACGTGACCCGGTTTGACCCAATGACCTTCGGCGATAAACCTCTTCTCCCCCACCCTCCCGCTCGAGTCTTCCTCCCTGCGACTCCGGCATATTGAACAACCTTCGCGCTGCCGTGCGCTTCCAAAATCATGCTTCGTCTCACGAGATCATTTGTCTCTCTCTCTTGACGGCGTGATTTATATACTAATGAATTAATGTTTACATGTAAGGTTGACCTTTGCATCGGGTGTCAAGCGAAGCACGTGTTTGACGAGGTAAAATGAATCAATTGTTTAAATTTCGATGCCGTATAAATTGATGAATTGGATGAAAATGAAACGACCACATTCTACTGTTTATTTTCGTCGATAAATAGAATATCTGAAAGCGTCGTATGTTGTTTTCGGCCCCTTAATGTTCCATAGCAGGATCTCAATATATTAAATTCTATCACGAGGTAGGGAGAACAATGGCAATGAGTGCATAACATTAGTTGTAACTTGCCCTTATTTAGCGCAGCCGGCCAAATCGAATATTTAAATGCCTACTATAGCAGTCCATATCTTTGGTTATTATACGAGGGTCATCCGG
Organism: Hetaerina americana; assembly: GCF_022747635.1. Classification (NCBI taxonomy): domain Eukaryota; kingdom Metazoa; phylum Arthropoda; class Insecta; order Odonata; family Calopterygidae; genus Hetaerina; species Hetaerina americana. The sequence continues at coordinate 425,283 of NW_027286559.1, forward strand.
AAAGTAGTACCCGTTCGTGAAATAAAGACACAAAAGTAAATATTAACAAACATAAAAAATTTTATTTGAAAGAGGATACTTTAAACTACTTCTCAACATAATCTCCAAGCAAATTAAGGCATTTGTCATAACGTGTGACAAGTTTCTGTATTCCTGCTGCATAGTCCTTCGCCGCCAGCTCATTGAGATACGCGAGGGACCCATCTTGCACAAATTTTTGCATAATGCAGATGGTGTTTAACAATTTCATGAACAATTGTTCGAGAAACATTGGGAAAATGCTCACAGATGTCATCAATTGTGACGCGCCGATCGTTCCTCACGAATTCGTCAACTGAGCTCACCAGTTGGTCTGTAATGACAGACGGTCTCTCCGAACGCTCATCGTCGTGTGTGTTCCCCCTCCCCATGTTGAAGTTGCGACACCACCGCCGAACAGACGACTCGTCCATTACATTGTCTCCATACACCTCCTTTAATTGGCGATGAATATCACATGGGCGAACGTTTCTTGCATTGAGGAATTTAATCACTGCCCTCACTTCACAACTGGCGGCGTTCTCAATTTTTTTAAACATTGTAAACAATCACAGAAACAACACAGGCAATGCTAGCGTCACGCAACTTGGCTCAGAGAAGGCAGACAAGCCACTGAAGCTATCTGACCTCGTCCAGCGGCTACTCGCGTCGTCAGCACTTCATGCGGCACGAACGGGTACTACTTTACGGATGACCCTCGTATGTATATATATATATATATATCCATCCCCGGACTACAACCTTGTGCGTTCCGATGACCCCTAGAGCTGTGCTGGCGGGAGTAATAATAATTGCTCCTGGTAGGGTCACCCATGCCAGATAGGTCGAAGGTAAGGAGCCAGACGAAAGGTAATCCACGTAGCGTCTGTTCCTCAGTGAGGCGGCTGCAATGGCGTCTGACCCCAATGGGGCGGCCAGTAAGTGATGGTGTCACCTTAAAAACACTATTGAGGAAGGCAACGGGAAACCACTTCAATTATCATTCCCAAGTCTTAAATTATGAACAATACAGAGATTTTGAGTCCAGGCAACTACGGGGCTCGGCCCAATTGGCCGTGTGTCGTGCCCGGCAGCGGGGGAGGCAAGGCTTCCGCGGTCGTCATCCCAAGAAACCCTTGCAAGGGAAAGCCAGCAGCAGCAGGACAGAAGACTCAGGAGAAGAAGACCAAATTAGTTAAAATAGGAACGTGGAATGTTAGGACAATGATGAGGGCAGGGAAATTGGAGAATGTTAAGCGTGAGAAGGAAAGGGGAAATATAAATATTTTAGGTCTATGCGAGGTGAGATGGAAGGATAGCGGGGATTACTGGAGTGACCAGCACAGAATAATATACAGCGGTGGGGACGAGAGCCAACGAGGGGTTGGCATAGTATTAAATAAAGAGGTAGGAAGAAGCGTAGTCAACATAGAGCAGGTAACGGATAGAATACTACTAGTGGAGATAAAAGCAGAACCGACGAACTTGGTTATTATTCAGGTATACATGACACCGAGCAACTATAAGCAAGAAGAGGTCGATAGAATATACGATAAGTTAGAGGACATAATCGGGTGTTTTCCCGCAGCGAAACATTTGATAGTGATGGGGGATTGGAATGCGACGGTAGGCGAAGGGAGAGATGGTGATGAGGTGGAGGACTACGGTTTAGGTACGAGGAATGACCGCGGGGAGAAAGCAGTGGAGTTCTGTAGGAGACGGGGCTTAGTCATCACCAACACTTGGTTTAGAAACCACAAAATACGCAGGTATACATGGAAAATGCCAGGTGACTCAGAAAGGTATCAGGTAGATTATATCCTGGTTAGACACAGGTTTAGGAACAGTGTGATAAATTCGCACAACTTCCCGGGAACGGATGCGGACTCTGACCACATTTTAGGTGCTATGAAATATGGCGTTCGTTTCAAAAAGATAAGGCAGGGGCGGCGAGTTAGAAAATGGAATGTAGAAGCATTAAATGGTTTGAAAAGGAAGGAATACAAACAGGCGGTAGAGGAAATCATGGGGGATTGTAAAGAGCTTCGTACTTTCGAAGAGAAATGGGAAAGTTTCAAGAAAGCTTTGTCTAAAGCCGCAAAAGACACTATTGGAATCGTTAACGCTAAAAGGACTAGGAAACCATGGATCACGGATAAGTTGATTACAAAGAGTGATGATCGGCGAAATTGGAAGAATGTAAGTACAGAAATAGGGAAAATGAAGTACAAAGAATTAAACAATAAATTGAGGCTGGCAACAAATGAAGCAAAAGAAGCATGGTGGAAGACGCAGTGCGAGGATGTGGGAAGTCTGCAGAGGAAGGGTGAAATTGCTGCGGTGTACAGCTAAGTTAAATCTTTATCGAGAAGTAAGAAAGGGAGATCAACGATAGCAGTTAGAGATAAAAAAGAGAGATCTATGCTAATGGTTAAAGATAAGGCGGGTAAGGTAATAGTTGACTCAGGAAAGATCCAAGAGCGGTGGAAGGAATATATAGAAAAACTGTATAGTAAACAACTTCGACCAACAAAGTTAGACATTGAAAAAGACTATGACTTAGAGGAAGACAGCTTAGGTCCAGGCATGCTAGACGAGGAGATAGAAAGGACGTGAAGGGAGATGAAACTAAATAAGGCCGTAGGGGTGGATAAAATTCCCGCGGAACTATTGAAATGTTTAGGAAAATGTGGGAGGAAGAGGCTATATGGGCTGATTAGTAGTATTTATGAGGAAAGAATCTGGACGGAAGACTTTGTGAGATCAGTTTTAGTTCCTATTCCGAAAAAGGTAAAGGCTACTTCATGTGAGGACTACAGGACGATAAGTTTGATATCACACGCAGCTAAAGTTGTTCTCAGGATCAGAAACAAAAGAATAGAGAGTAGGGCAAATTATTACTCAGGGGATGATCAGTTTGGGTTTAGGGAGGGGAGAGGTATGCATGATGCCATTGCAGTAATGAGATTATTAATCGAGAGGAATATGGAACACAACCAGGTGGTATTTGCCTGTTTCGTAGATTTCGAAAAAGCGTTTGATAGAGTGAATTGGGAAAAACTAATGAGTATATTGCAGAAAATAGGAATAGATTGGAGGGAAAGGAGGCTAATCCGCAACCTGTACATGTCTCAGACTGCTCAGGTGCAGGTGAGGAGTCCGGAAGGGCAGTGTTAGGAAAAGGTGTAAGGCAGGGTTGCCCATTATCACCGTGGCTGTTCAACCTGTAAGCAGAGGAAATGATTAAAGAGTCATGGGAAGAACTGGAGGTAGGAATGGAAGTGGTCGGGGAATTCGTAAAATCAGTTAGGTTTGCTGATGACCAAGCTTTAGTTTGTCAGTCAGCCCAGGGGTTGCAAGCATTGCTGAGTGAATTGGAAATTCAGTGCGACAGGTGTGGGATGAGGTCGGATGCTAGATAATGCTTATTAATTAAATCTACCAATGGGCATTTAAATTCAGAATTTAAACCTTTTTCTGCATGAAACGATAAATAGTTGCGAGCGAAAGAATTTTCGAAAAGTTCGTTAAAACGGCCATCAATTCGGTAGAACAATAAAATTGGTAAGGGGGAAAAAGTTATAGAACCCATGGGCCGAGGCTCTCTGAGATATTGCCCCCTTCTCCCCCTCTCCCACCCCACCCCCGCTGAGTTCGGGCCGACCGACCCTGCTTTGGTTCACACTCGGTATTTTTTTCCAAAAATCAAATTAACCGTCGGATGCGGATAGAGAGGAGCGGGCCGCGACTTGCTGCCCGTGACGAAATAATCATCCGTCAGTCGTCCGTCAATCATTCAAGTTGGGTCTCGGGGCAAGTTTTAGGAAATGAAATTTGAGAATCATTTAGTGGTTCAATTCGTCACATTTTTTTCTAAACTAGTTTTAACTAACTCCCGGATAATATAGAAATTTTACTTCATTTCGCGAATGAAAAATAAAAATTCACCCCTCGGAATATAACACGCTTCAATATGCTGCAATAATAATCGTTTCGATTAGAACTCTTCTGTTATCCACCCCATACTCGAGCTCAGTGTTTTTCACGGTTCTGCGATATTAATTATCACCTAAATAATCAGTTTTGGTGATAAGTATAACAAGAAACCTCATAAAGGCAATTATGTTCATAATTAAAGAGTAGTCTAGCGGTCGATATGGGTTTTGATGCCTCAAGGGACCAAGCGCGGCGTCAATACAAAGCCATGCCTAAACTCGTTCGAAATCTCCGAAGGCCCTACACAACAAATGAGCATTCACAAAGTCAAAGTACTTTCTACCTCCCTACATTCCTGAATAACAGAGGAAAAAATATTTGGGGATAAATAGCTGAAAAAATGGAATTATTAATTGAACAGACTTTTTTCTTCCTCCTTCCCTCCCTCATCCCACCGCGCACCTCACCTCCGCGGAACAAACCGCCCGCTTCAACCACTCCCATCGGAATATCGAATCGCCCGGGTACCCTCCCCTCATATCCGCTCCCTCCGGAATCTCGTGATGCTCAATCAAGCATCGAGGGCTCGAGGATTGAGTTAGACGCTCATTCCGATCCCGGCCAACTTTTCCAACCGCCCCCACGGGGGGAGGGGCGCCGAGAAATCATATTCGTCCCCTCCGCAGGGATATGTAACACCGATAGCCTCCCTGAGACTCGACACAGCTTGAGCAAACTGGGGAGCCTGACCCCAGTCGATGGGGGACGTGAGCTCTCATTCCACGTGTATTTAACAAGCCGTGGACCCCGAGGCGTGGTCCACCCCTTGCATCGCCTAGCGTCCTCTTTCTACGTTGAATGCACTTCTCATCTAAATATTTCTTATAGTTTTTCCGTGACGCCCTTTTCGTATTATTTTGTGCATTGAAAATGGGAAGCACACCAAATTTCCTTTAGTTTTGACCCTTGTAGCTGGTTTTGGATAGAGTAAAAGGGCTCAAGTCCAGCTCCGTCTTTCACTCCATGTGTTCGAGCAATCTGTTTAATACGGAAGAGCAAACAATAGGCGAACGCAAATTTCCTAATGCTTATTTGCCTATTTCAATATGAGCGAATTCGACGGGGACGATGATGGAATCTCCATGGTGACCGGACGCGCGAAAGAGGTTGAAAATGGCAAAACAATTCACATTTGAGCGCGTTGCCTAGAAAATGTCGCGTGAGAGACGGAAAAAAAGTTGGAAGATTAAGATTTTCCAAAAATTTGACCACTCAGCCAGTCAATGTTTAAAGCCTGTGGAGACACGTCTTCGTACGTTGATGTGTAAAATAAACTTAGTGGTAACATGCTTGTTTCAAAAGTTAATCAAACGCAATGGATTGGAATCCATTTATTAACTCCGGGATGTCCGCGGAAATACTCCAGGCCCGTTGCATTCTGTTCCGCTTCTAATGCTTTGTCTGTGCAAATATTCAGCTTCCTAGATGATCTTCTGTGGGGAGAAGGAGAGACAAGGCAGTCGAACGAACACGGACTAGGAAAATACAAACAAGCTCGTGTTGATCGCTAGATGAAGGTTTTCGCGAGTCGTTTATCGGAATATAATACAAGTCGTTAGCTTAACTGGATTGAGGTCCCTTCCAGCTGAGGGGTTAGCTGGCCATGGGCAGTCGAATACCCGGTTGAATCATCACCACATGGTTAGATATTCGGCAACGTGCACCACTGCTTGGTGAGCTTCTTGTCCTCCCTCTCTCTTATGATAGGACCTCCATTAGATAAAATTTCCAAACAATATCTAAATACTACCTTGATCAAAAAGTTCCCGGAATAACCACCGTGTGGCGCTCCCATCGTTCCGATTTGAGTTCTGTTTTTTTGTTAAATTGGTACATCTGTTGTTGATATTCCCTTTAAATCATAGTGTCATAACTTGACATTTGCAAAAGTTACGTAGCCAAGAGTACATCTATCTCTGTGTGTGTTGGCGATTTTTTACAATTTCAGAAATGGATTTAAATTTGCAACAACAAACTTGTATTAAATTTTGCGTAAAAACGGATTTAGTGGCGCACGGACGTTGGAAATGTTGGAAAAGTGTTTCGGCAACGATTCTCTAAAAAAAACGGTCGTTTACCAGTGGCACGAGCGGTTCAGAAGTGGTCGTGAGTCAATCGAAGATGATGAACGCAGTGGCAGACCATCGACATCGAAAGTCGGTGAAAAAATTGATAAAGTAAAAGAAATGTTGGTCAATAACCGCAAATTAACCATCAGAGAAATAGCGGAGGACTTGAACATTGCCTATGGATCCGCCCAAGACATTGTGGTTAATGATTTGGGTTTCCGTCGTGTAGCAGCAAAGTTGGTGCCAAAAGACCTCAATTTCATGCAAAAAAGAGACCGTGTTGACGTCGCAAAAGACATGATTTGCGAGGCTGAATCCGATCCCACATTCATCAAAAGGATCATTACTGGAGACGAGACGTGGGTTTATGAGTACGACACGCAATCCAGACATCAGGCAAGTGAATGGCGTTCACCAAATGAGCCGAGACCAAAAAAACCACGTCGTTTTCAGTCAAAAAAGAAGGCAATGCTGACGGTTTTCATGGATTACAACGGTGTAGTGCATCATGAATTTTTGCCAGAAGGCCAGACAGTAAACAAAGAGTATTATTTGGGCGTTATGAGACGTTTGCGTGAAGCAATTCGCCGAAAGAGACCAGAAATGTGGGCAGAAAACTCGTGGATTTTGCACCATGATAACGCACCGTCGCACAGTGCTATCATTATTCGTAATTTTTTGACGAAAAATGCACCAAATACCATCCAACAGCCACCGAATTCACCTGATTTGGCTCCCTGTGACTTCTTTCTGTTCAATCGAGTTAAAAAACCATTACGGGGAACGCGTTTTAGCAGCCGAGAGGAAGTAATGGAAAAGGCGCAGGAAGCACTGATGGACATACCGAAAACCGAATATAAAAAATGTTTCGAGGATTGGATCAAGCGCTGGCATAAGTGTGTTGCAGTCGATGGGGATTACTTTGAAGGGGACAATATAGATTTAGATGAATAAACTTGTAATTTTAATTTTCTGAATAAATTCCGGGAAATTTTTGATCAAGGTAGTATGGTCAATTTTAAGATTTTTCCATCAATTTATGAAAAGTTATTGCGGCTTATTTATTTATTTAGCCTTTGTCGGAAACAGCACCCTTCGGCCTTTACATCGGAATATTTACAGTTATAACAGAGGATATGATTACATACAACCAAGCCCGAGGTGGAAGGCGGGAATCGAGCGTACACCCAGGCGGCGAGAATCGAACCCGCGACCCTTGTATTGGCAGTCAAGGACGTTACCCCGCCGCTACAAAGGCCGGCTTATCGACCCTTGGCGGTCATAAGAAGATATTTTAATCATAACATGTGATCACTAATATAAATATTTCAATGGTAATATTGTGCCATAGTTTATTTTTGAAATTCAACATTTCTTAAAGGTTAACGCGACATAATTATCTGAAAAATAGCAAGGTGGTCAAAGGAAGTGGCACCTCGGCTCAAATACGGTTGGCAATTGGTGATTAGTTTCTCACTATAAACTTTAAATGATGATCATCGTCGTCGATTATTCACAGTAAATGAACCATTGTATATTTTAAGAAATAATCTTACAAAAGGCACACATTTGAGGGTTAGCATTTAAAATATATTACTTAAATCTGTTTTGGCAGCGATTTGTGACAAAAATAACTATTTCATTCTTCCTAAACGCTTAAAAGGTTCCTTAGCAACTGTGTTTAGAGTTTCAAAATACGCCGAGAATTTCATTTAATTCATTGTCATTCATCTAGGTATATGGTCTCGTTAATCATTTTCATTTAAAAATAACGTGAATTTCCCAATCCCGCTGTATTTTATCTTCGGGATGGTGTTGAGAGGATGGATGTCTGTCCGTCCAAACCCTGTCTAGTACCTCCTAATTTATTATTCCGCCCACGTATTTCATTCCTACCAACTTCCCCCTCACCAGCATTTCAAAGGCCTTAGTTCAGTTCCTTCCCTCCACGAGTCCCGACTGCACAGCACAAAACTTCAAGCATTCAACTAAACAGCTGAATAACACAGAGGCTCCCCCTTTTCACTTCTCAATTCATCTCTCCCACTCCGCCGCTCCACAGAAAAATACTATCCACTTTTATCATACGCATGATCTTTGCTCTATTGTGCGTCGTTGTACGTTGCGTATTTGTAAATCAGCTCTTAGTTGGATGTAAACATGATCTCAATATGAATCTAGCAGTATTATCTGATTAGAAGCAAGCATTAAGGGAATTTAATTCCATAAGTTAACTGAAATTGTTTCAAAATTAATTAGTTATATATATATATATATATATATATATATATATATATATATATATATATATATATATATATATATTATTATTAGATAATCTACCGGTTAAGGTGATTTTTGGATGGACATAATTACTAATAATATAATATGTGGCCACTTGCAAAATAAAACATCCAACTTTACATCAGGTCCCTCTTCAGTTCTGAATACTGTCTTCCCCCCTTCATCCCGTCCAACATCCCTATCCTGTTCCTTCCCTTTCCTCGTTTGCCTAACATTCTCCCCTCTATTACAGTCTTCAACATTACACTGCCAGCGAATACCCCCTTCATCCACTTTTCCTGCCTCCGAAGGATTTCTCCCAACAAACCCCTCTCTTCGCCCACCATACCAAGTACTTCCTCATTTGTTTTCTTCACTGTCCACTTCACCTTCTCCATTCTTCTCCAAACCCACATTTCAAAAGCCTTAAGTCTACTTCTATTCTCCTGCTTCAATGACCACGTTTCCGCCCCGTACATAGCTACGCTCCATATAAAAGTTTTTACGAGTCTTTTCTTAATATCCTTACTCAACGTCCCTCTCCTTGTGAAATCAACTCCCTCCTCCTTGTGAAAGCCTCTTTGCCAAGCGCAATTTTTCTCCTTACGTCCCTACTACTTTGGCAGTGTTGGTCCAAAACACTTCCGAGATACGTAAACTGTTCTACCTGCTCTAGTTTTTGCCCTCCTATTTTAATGTTTAGCTTAGCCTTTTTCTTTCTAGAAAATCGCATAACCTTTGTTTTATTAATATTTATTCTCATCCCATACCTGTCGCACTGAATTTCCAATTCACTCAGCAATGCTTGCAACCCCTCGGCTGACTGACAAACTAAAGCTTGGTCATCAGCGAACCTAACTGATTTTACGAATTCCCCGCCCACTTTCAACCTACCTCGAGTTCTTCCCATGCCTCTTTGATCATCTCCTCTGCATACAGGTTGAACAGCAACGGTGGTAATGGGCAACCCTGCCTTACACCACTTCCTAACACTGCCCATCCGGAATCCTCACTCGCACCTGAGCAGTCTGAGATTTGTACAGGTTGCAGATTAGCCTCCTTTCCCTCCAATACATTCCTATTTTCTGAAATATACTCATTAGATTTTCCCAATTCACTCTATCAAACGCTTTTTCGAAATCTACGAAACAGGCAAATACCTCCTGGTTATGTTCTATATTCCTCTCGATTAATAATCTCATTACTGCAATGGCATCACGGTACCTCTCCCCTTCCTAAACCCAAACTGATCATGCCCTAAGTAATCATTTGCCCTACTCTCTATCCTTTTGTTTATGATCCTGAGAACAACTTAAGCTGCATGGGATATCAAACTAATTGTCCTGTAGTCCTCACATGATGTAGCCTTTACCTTTTTCGGAATAGGAACTAAAACTGATCTCACAAAGTCTTCCGGCCATATTCCTTCCTCATAAATACTACGAATCAGCCCATATAGCCTCTTCCTCCCACATTTTCCTAAATATTTCAATAGTTCCGCGGGAACGTTATCCACCCCCACGGCCCTATTTAGCTTCATCTCCCTTCATGTCCTTTCTATCTACATTCTTCCATTTTCGCCGCTCATCCATCTTTGTAGTCATCTTATCCGTGATCCATGGTTTCCTAGTTCTTTTCGCGTTAACAGTTCCAATAGTTTCTTTTGCGGCTTTAGACAACCCTTTCTTGATACTTTCCCTTTTTTCTTGATAGTACTAAGATCTTTACCATCCTCCATGATTTCCTCTACCGCCTGTTTGTATTCCTTCCTTTTCAAACCATTTAATGCTTCTACATTCCATTTTCTAACCCGCCGCCCCTGCCTTAACCTTTTGAAACGGACGCCACATTTCATTACACCTAAAATGTGGTCAGATTCCGCATCCGCTCCCGGGAAGCTGTACGAATTTATCACACTGTTTCTAAACCGGTGTCTCACTAGAATATAATCTAGCTGATACATTTCTGAGTCCCTGGAATTTTCCATGTATACCTGCGTCTTTTGTGGTTTCTAAACCAAGTGTTGGTGATGACCAACCCCTATGTCCTTCAGAACTCAACCGCTTTCTCACCGCGGTCATTCCTCGTGCCTAAACCGTAGTCCCCGACCTCGTTACCATCTCTTCCTTCGCCTACCGTCGCATTCCAATCCCCCATCACTATCAAATGTTTCCCGGCAGGGACGCACGCGATTATGTCCTCTAACTGATCGTATATCCTATCGACCTCTTCTTCTTTATAGTTGCTCGGTGGCATGTATACCTGAATAATAACATAGTTCGTTCGTTCTGCTTTTATTTCTGCTAGTAATAATCTATCCGTTACCTGCTCTATGTTGACAACACTTCTTCCTACCACTTCATTTAATACTATCGCTTTAATGCTATCCTCATTGGCTCTCGTCCCCGCCGCTGTATATTATTCTATAATTATCACCCCAGTAATTCCGCTATCCTTCCATCTCACCTCGCATAAACCTAAAATATCTATTCCAAATTCCTATTGTGACTAATTTGGTCTTCATCTCCTGCGTCTTCTGTCCTGCTGCTGCCGGTTTTCCGTTGCAAGGATTTCGTGGGATGACGACCGCGGAAGCCTTGCCTCCCCCGCTGCCGGGCGCGACACACGGCCGATTGGGCCGAGTCCCGTAGTTGCCTGGACTCAAAATCTCTGTATTGTCCATCATTTAAATCTTGGGAATGATAATTGAGGTGGTTTCCCGTTGCCTTCCTCAATAGTGTTTTTAACGTGACACCATCACTTACTGGCCGCCCCACTGGGGTCAGACGCCATTGCAGCCGCCTCACTGAGGAACAGACGCCGCTTTGACTACCTTTCGTCTGGCTCCTAACCTTCGACCTATCTGGCATGGGTGACCCTACCAGGAGCAATTATTATTACTCCCGCCAGCACAGCTCTAGGTGTCATCGGAACGCACAAGCCCTTCCACCACGTCAAGGTGTAGTCCGGGGAGGGATATATATATATATATATATATATATATATATATATATATATATATATATATATATATATATATATATATATATATATATATTATAACAGTTTTTGAAAGTCTCACGTGGTATAACGCCTAGCACTAGTGGACACAGACAAAAACACAGAAACACACAAAAAAGAGACTCACTAACTTTCGATTTTTCGGTGGTCGTAGGCACCTTCATCAAGGAAGATAGGGATAGAACTCTGGTCTATGTATGTATATATATATGTATATATATATGTATATATATGTATATATGCATATATATATATAAACACGGATGTAGATTTGTAGAATATAGAGACACATAGAAAGGACACTCACAATATGTTATTTGACGTTATATATATATATATATATATATATATATATATATATATATATATATATATATATATATATATACACATATACATATCCTTTCGCCGTTAAAATTGGAAAGATTGAGAGTGAGAAGTTTTTTTCCTCTCCATCATCAGAGTTTCCACCTTTATCCTGCTCTAATTAGTCTTTTTCATATCCAAAAAATAAAAGGAATCCCTCAAATGGGACTTTTCAAAATATTTTCGTATGTAATTGGTTGCAGTAACACACACGTATGTATACATAATCTATACATGCATGCACACACTCAAATATAGGATGGTGCAGAATTAACTCCTTGATTTGACGGGTTAATTGTTAAATAATTAACCAGGATAATTAGAAATTAGTTTTTATGTCTGAAAACTACATAGAATGCAATTTTTTTCATTACGTTTTCACAATTATCTCATCCAGGTGACGACAATCGGTGAGAGATGCACATGCCGAGTCGTTGAAACGCGTTTTCGAAATCTCTTCTCGACATATGTTGCGTGTTATTCCAGCGATGATATCCCTGCAATTGCCTCCTTCAGAGCTTCCAAGCCCTTTGTCAAACTTTGTAAACATCAGCTTTGAGAAAGCTCCCAAAGTATAAAAAATCACATTGTTTCAAATCCGGGTAGCAAGGGGGCGGGCCATGGGGCATCCCCTCGCCAGGAGATCAGGCGGCCGGGAAATTGGTGGTGGAGGATTTGGCTTGAACGAAGTGCGTAATGAGCCATCCTGTTGATTTCCACTTTATCTGGTCAGGATACCTGTTTGGCCCTCTTGTCAAACCTAACTCATTGTTCTAGTATTCACAAACCGTACGACGAGTTGTCCTATTATAAGGAGCATAGTATCAAAATTATCGTTACACAATTATAAATATATCGCAATACAATCAAAGATATTTGACATATATTAATTCAATAATATCGTTATAATTCTGAACAATATTAAGTACTTATATGGAAGATGGCGTCTCCCGTAACATTTATTTTTGACAATAAGAAAAGATTTTTTAACAATAATAACCATATTTCATAAGATTCTTTAAACACATAATTATTATAAAACATATTATATAGGTCTATGTTCATATAAATAATATGGGTAAACATTTTTGATATGTTGTCAAATATATTTTAGAGATATTCGAAAGATAAATATTTTAGGACAATTAAATATTGATCATTTATTTTTATCTTAATGAAAATTCCCCAGCGGGTAGTAGCCTGAGTCTATCAATGGATTTCTAAACGTTTATCGAATGGCTTGCATCTTTTTTTCAGCCGCCCATGACACCATCTTTGTCAGATACAGCCTAGTCAGTCTCCTCTGCACTTAGGATGCGCAAAAATTTTAAAACCAGCGAAAGAAAATGTTTGATAATTTTACGTCAACTTATAGTTTTTACAAAAATATTTCAAACATTTAGCGATATTAGTAAACTAATATTACTATTTATCGCCAATATCTGCATTGCTTTAGTGTGCGTTAAATATTTTCTCAAATTATAATCATGAACCGACAAGAAAGTATTCGATACACTCATTCCATCCATCTCTTACCGTGCTTTTTTTCTCTGACTGCACACATATCATATCCGACTTTTGGTAATTTATCCTATTTGATTTTTTACTGATACCTCAATTAAAATCCGTTCCTTACGACGGTCTTGACGCGGGAAATCCTCGAAATTTTCTCGTAAAATGGAATCCATCGAGTTGACCTGCGAAATTTGATTGAATGAATCGTGCCGAATTTTACACTCAACGAATTTATGCAAAGCGGAAAAATTTCAAAGGGCTGTTCGCCGTTCATCAAATCCATCAGCTGAAAAAGGCGACGCATGGCGGATTTCTTTTTTTTTAAGTCCCACGGACGAAAAGCGAGGAAGGGCGTCTGGAATTCACGTTTCCGGGCGTCGCTCTTCCGGGACAATTATGCTCGGGATGTGACAGCGATGGTGACAGGCGGGTTGGGAAATCTAGTGGGAGAGGTGGAGGGAGGGGGTGGAGGGAGGGGGTGGAGGTGAGAAGGATGGAGAGGGATGACTAGTATATATAATTATCGGTGCTCCCCGAGCACCTGAGACACAAAAGCAGAGCTTATCTAAAGAGACTGCGAGTATTGACACGGCATTAACTTTAATGGAGTCGCCCGCAGATGCGAAACGCAAACAGTAGAATGTCACAGTTTTGAAAAATTCGTATTATCCGGGATCCGAACCCGAATCCATCGAGTAGTATTAGTTTTTAGGGGAGGTGACCAACATCTGAGGTTATTTTCCTCCATTTACCATTAGGGATGGATGGGAAAGGATGAAGGGTAGAGAGAAACCCGGCGTCCCCATTAGCCTAATGTTTACGAAAGGCGCCAAGGGGTCCGTAGCTTAACGTCCTATCCAACATATGAGGTAATCACTCAAAATGCCCTCCACAAAACACCTCAAGTAGGGATTGAGATAGCACTGAAACATATCTGCCGCCTCTCCCTAACCCGGACCCTCAGGGTGGCAAGCAAGTACGTTATCCACCCCGATCCCCAAGGGATGGTGGAAGGGCTTGTGCGTTCCGATGACCCTTAGAGCTGCGAAGGTGGGAGTACTAATAATTGCTCCTGGTAGGGTCACCCATGCCAGGACATGCCATGCAACCCTTTCTTGATACTTTCCCATTTTTCTTCGAAAGTACTAAGCTCTTTACCATCCTCCATGATTTCCTCTACCGCCTCTTTGTATTCCTTCCTTTTCAGACAATTTAATACTTCTACATTCCATTTTCTAACTCGCCGACCCTGCCTTATCTTTTTGAAACGAACGCCATATTTCATAGCACCTAAAATGTGGTCAGAGTCCGCATCCGTTCCCGGGAAGTTGTGCGAATTTATCACACTGTACAAAGTAATGTAGTACAATGTAGCGTACAAATGTACGCTACATTTATAACAACTAAATTGTGGTCAGAGTCCGCATCCGCTACCGGGAAGCTTTGCAAATTTATCACACTGTTCCTAAATCTGTGTCTAACCAGGATATAATCTAGCTGATACCTTTCTGAGTCACCTGGCATTTTCCATGTATACCTCCGTCTTTTGTGGTTTCTAAACCAAGTGTTGGTGATGACTAACCCCTGTGTCCTGCAGAACTCATCCGCTTTCTCACCGCGGTCAATCCTCGTGCCTAAACCGTAGTCCCCCACCTCATCACCATCTCTTCCTTCGCCTATCGTCGCATTTTTAATCCCCCATCACTATCAAATGTTTCTCTGCAGGAACACACGCGATTATGTCCTCTAACTGATCGTGTATCCTATCGACCTCTTCTTCCTCATGGTTGCTCGGTGGCATGCATACCTGAATAATAACCAAGTTCGTCGGTTCTGCTTTTATCTCTATTAGTAATAGTCTATCCGTTACCTGCTCCATGTCGACTAAGCTTCTTCCTACCTCTTCATTTAATACTATGGCAACCCCTCGTTGGCTCTCGTCCCCGCCGCTGTATATTATTCTATAATTATCACTTCAGTAATCCCCGCTATCCTTCCATCTCACCTTGCATAGACCTAAAATATCTATTTTTCCGATTTCCTACTCTCGCCTAATATTCTCCAGTTTCCCTGTCCTCATCATTGTCCTAACATTCCAAATTCCTATTCTAACTAATGTGTTCTTCTTCTGATTTTCCCTTGCAAGGGTTTCGTTGGATGACGACCGCGGAAACCTTGCCTCCCCCGCTGCCGGGCACGACACACGGCCGATTGGGCCGAGCCCCGTAATTGCCAGGTCCCAAAACCTCTGTATTGTCCATCATTTCAATCTTGGGAATGATAATTGGGGTGGTTTCCCGTTGTCTTCCTCAATGGTGTTTTTTAACGTGACACCATCACTTACTGGCCGCCCCACTGGGGTCAGACGCCATTGCAGCCGTCTCACTGAGGAACAGACGCCGCGTGGACTACCTTTCGTCTGGCTCCTAACCTTCGACCTATATACGAGTATATAGTATATACATACACAACCATTTAAACTCACACGAGCGGCACAATAATGGGACGGCACAATAGAAGTGTCCTTTTGCTATTGTCCAGATTGCTATTCTATTTATGTTCTATTGTGCCGTCCCATTATTATATATATTATATACATGTGTATGTGAGTCGCGGTAGTCCAGTGGGTAGAGTGTTGTACTGCTGACCGGAGGGTCCCGGCTTCGATTCCCGGGCAACGTACTCTGGGCACCTGCAGCTCCACCCAAGCTATGTGATTTTTCGGGTAGCAGATTTTCCTGGGAAATGATAACCGGCACAGGGGAAAGGAACTTGCCCCCCTACCCTGATGTGTGAATTTCACAGGCCGTATAGGGCTTAGTACTGGGTGATCTCTACCATCACCTACCAAACCGACCTTCGGGTTGATTTCTGTGTTTATGTTTTTTTATATAAATTGTATATATATGTATTGATATGTGTATATATGTATATATAAATATATATGTATATATATACATATATGCATGCATATATATATATATATATATATGCATGCATACATATATATATATATATATCATATATATCATATATACATATATATATATATATATATATATATATATATATAGAGGACTTTATTTAGGAGAAATTGAGACCAAATGGTCCCTTCTTCCGTTTAACACATCGTCATATATATATATATATATATATATATATATATATATATATATATATACTATATTAGGCATGCAATTTATAATTACATGCAAACCAACATATGAATACATTTAGACATACAGACATAGGTTATGCATATATTTGGACTTCGCAAAAAATAATTATTACAAAACTTACCCGCTCACTCAAATTAGAGCGGAGAAGGTGGGAGTGAGAGAGAGACAGAAGGAGAGGGGGATGGAGGGGGAAAGGGAATTGAGGGTGAGAGGAAGAGAGAGAGAGAGGAAGAGAGAGAGAGAGAGGGATGGCGAGGGAGGGATAGAGGGAGAAGGTGATGGATCTTGAGGGAGGGAGGTAGAGATGGAGAGAGAGAGGAGGTGATAGATGGAGGGAGGGAGAGATAGGAAGGGAGAGAGAAAGAGAGAGGGAGAGAGTGGAGCAAATATGAGGGGTCAAGAGAAAGGGAACCGGAATTGTGGAAGGGGACGCGCGTCGGAGCGACTGTTGTGGGGGGCGCTCCTGCGCATAGAGGAGTGAAACGGACGAAGGGGGGGTCAAATGAAGTTTGCGGAAATAACGTTTAATCGCGCGCGAACTCTATTCTGTCCTCCCCTCACCTCTCCCATCTCCATCCGATGACATAAGACGATGTTGTATAGGCATCACCGCGTCAATGTTTTTCATATCGATCTAGTTGAGATGGATGACTTGATGGAATCGATGACTACATAATGAATAAAAATCTCCTTTTTGGATATATGACGATATGAACGAAAAATTTGATATGACTATAAAAACAATAAAGTTTAGATAACGTTTATACGGTTACCAGTTCTCGATACAGATACCCGGAAATTATCTCCATGGCGATTTATCGTTTCCATCTCTATATTTATTTTGTGTCGAAGAACAATATTGCATTAAGAATGCCGTGGAGCCCTTGCACGTCGACGGACACGTGGAGCACATATCTCTTGATCACATTTCTTTGAGAAAATATTTCCCTTTATTTTTTATTCAAAGATAATTTTGACTTTCAGTGCTCCGCCGGCGAAGGGGGCAGGAGTATTTTTTTATAATCGCCAGGTGTCACATGAAGAAGACGAAGAAGAGATCGGAGGATGCTCCTTAAAGGGCCGAAGGAGCGGTCGTCCCTCCAGGGTCAGGGTTTTAGAGCGGGGAGGGATGTGGGGCAGGAGAGAGGGAGGATGAGGACATTTAAAAGAAAGGGACTCGTTGTAGGGCGCATTCGGGCGCGGAGGATCTAAAAGGAGGAGGGGGGCTAAATTAGGTCCTCTCTCTTTACCGCCGTTCGGGAAGAAGAAAGAGAGATAGAGACGGAATTGGGGAATGGAGATGGGGATGAAAAAGGAGTAGGAAGGGAAGGACGAGTGGGAACGCCGTTTCTGTGAGATAGATGCAAAGGAGGCGCATTATTAAGTTCCTCCTTCCTTTTCTTCTTATATTTGCGAAGAAGGGAAAGGACCTCTAAGGCATTCGGAGGAATCTCATCCATTTTCGCATTACGTCAGAAATCAAGCTTTGGCGCTCAATGCGCTGATACCTTTGAACAACTATCAAATTTGCATATACTTATGTCCTGTTAGATTTTAATACAAGGCCTTTTTAACCATTCTGAATGCGTCAAATTAAGTAAAAAAGTAAGTTAACACTTAGAAACATTTACGTTAATATTAATTTATTTGATAAGTGTTGCCGAGGTCTCCGTGTCAACATGCGTATTGTTACCTCAGCAGTCGTAATACTTTACCATCATCAATCCGCGACTTGACTGGTATGTCTGCGGTTATTTCTGGAATAATCTCGAAAATATGGGATTTTATGTGTTCAAAAGACGTTTTACGACGACATGAAAAAATGCGAATAGTACCTGAAGTGAAGATAAAAATCGGTAATGCAATTGATTGTGAATACTCCCTTAACAGCCCCTTATGTTTTCAAAACTCCGCCTAATGGAGTGTCTATTTATTCAAAACTCATAAATTGCCAGTTCGTCTTCAGCGACGGCGTGATGATCCCTTATTCTCAGCTTCCTCGCCACCGTCTTGATTCGCAGTCTTCCTCCTCTCCTCCATGACGAGCAAATTTTAACACTTTATTCTCTCGGGCTGTCCCCGGCGTGTACAAAAGCTACGCATCCTTCCAAGAGCCAAAGCGAAGTGATAAATACAGATGTCAAGATTCTGGGAAGCTGCGTTAGTAGCTCGTACCTTATTCCTTCGCGGCTGTCCATTGCCTCATATATGGATCAATTCCGTCGAATTTTACATCTTCATATGTTTATCTAAGTGATTTGAAACGCGCATTGATGTACTCCAACGCGTACTGGAAGGAACATGAAGAAATGCGCACTCTGCGACCTCTTATTCCAAATTGCGGATCGCGTGTTGCTTGATTATGACGAGCGACGACAATTCAAAAAAATCGACCCTTGGGAAGTCGCGATTTCGTTTCTCACGTCATAATTTGGAAGGTTACGGTGAAAAATTCGATATAACACGATTACAAGATACATGCAATCATTTGCACATACACAGAGATAGAATAACACCGGACCCGACATTTGGTTGCATCATGAATTCAGCATTTCGAAAAAATCATCAAGGCTAAGTTGAATTTTAAAATCAAGGAACTTACATACTAATAAGATCATAGAAAGTAAAGTATGAAGAATTAGAGTTTTTATTACGTGAGGCCATGCGATGTCGTGTAATGCGATGCTTAGAAATATACTTAACACTGTGATTCATCCACAACCTGCCCTGAAGGCTACCAATAAAAATCGTTTTTTATTCCAAACATTTTCTTAGAACGAGATCTGTGTTTGACGTTATAATTATTCCGAGAAAATTGTGGACGGCCGATTGTTTAGTAAAGTTTGTAAGTCCTAGATTCTTATTTCAGGAGTTGGGACCGAAATATATGGCATTCCGTATCGGATGCTCGGATTGTAGGCGAGTGAATGATGTCCAAAGTTTCGAAGCTAAGAGTACCAAAAAACTACTGCTTCTACTTTAGGCCAACCTTTTTCGATTCCAAATGCCTCGTTTAGCAGTTTGTTTTCTCCTCATCCACGAAGAAACCTCTTCCCAAGCACGGTTATCTTATTTTTTCGACATATCTACCGTTAAAGAACTTCATTTTGATACATGTCCCCATGTTTTGGTGTACCACCAACTAATTTGCACAATAAAGGTGATTTAGATGAATGCGCTCATATAAAATGCTTTCCTAATCATTTTACAGCTTTACGGCTCACGCAATGTGTTTCGCCGCGAGTAAAGGGATAATATAAAAAGGGGTCACGTCTCACTTCGGCAACACTCCAAGGCCCGAGCGAATCGGGTCTCGCGGACTCCTTGAGATACCCTGCGCGCAGCATCGGCAATTTAGTCAGCGCAGCGATTAAAAGTCGTCGTTTCCATGGAAATATTAATGAGTAGGCACCAGTTAATTTTAATATGCCGGGAATTTAAATATTCATGGAGGAAAGGAAAATTTATGTCCCCATGCACAGTGGACTGGGAGAAAAGAATTTTTTTGAGTGGTGAAACGGCCCTTGTGTATAAACGGACTCTTGTCAAGAAAATATATTGGCACTTAAGAAAAAATAACTAAACACTTGAAATGATGAGGTTAAGAGTGCTACTTCAAATACTTAAAAAAATTAGAGCAACGCAACAATTGTTACTCACATGCAAATGTCACAGCGGGCGATCGATTAAAATCTCTGCGTCTAATTTTCATTTTTTTAACTCGAATTTTAACAATGTTTCCCTTTGATAAGGACTGTAATTGTTCAATGTTCGCCTCTATACAAAATGAGCTTTCACGTGATGGACTTGTTCCAAGGCACATAATATGAGTATGCTCCTCCCTTGGGCGAGGGATGTTGACGGCTGTTAACCTCCCGATTGAATAGATCGCCACTCGTGTATAATGGCCTGAGAAATCGCCGCAAATTCCAGGTTGTGCACTTTCGGTTGCAATGGGAGGTTTATCGATGTCATACGACAGCAAAATATTGTCTTTTGCAGTTGTTTTAATGCAATTGGAAGGGGGAAGAATGGTGTTAACGTAGGCTGTCTTGACTGTGAGCCTTCCAGTAATCAATCTGATGTTATCCGTATTTTGGTGAATAGCGAATAGACACTAGGAGTTCTCAAATTTTAAATTATAAAAAAAGTGGAAATTATCATTAACAGCATTAACAATTAACATCATTTTGTGTGATTAAACTACTAATCTAAAGGCAGCCAAGTTGGCCTTTTCGTTGGATTATTTAACATGAACACGGCATTCGTAAATCCCCATTTGGAGCAAAATCCTCATAGCCTGCGAGAGAATTTGAGACTTATGGCTCAACAGTCGAGGATACCTCCGCTTAGATCGAACGCACTTGTAAAAATTGCAAAAATTAGGCCAGGATATTTAAAATAAATGCTAACAATAATAACTTTGAAGTCATTTGTACCAACGTACCGAGATTCGTAATATATATTTTATTTGGTGTGGAGTTTCAAATAATTCTGAATTAAGGAAAACGTATTCCTTCATAAGACATAGTACTCATGTGCTCGGACAATCGCTGGTTTTGATTGGACGCAATAATAAAGATGTAATGCCAAATTATTTACATTGATCTATCCTCTGCTATGGCTTGCCTTTTCCAAATGCATTCTTCTACTGCCACTCCACACCATCCGCCACCGAGAAGTCTTAATCGAGAGTGCCGAGTCGCATCGCTCTCGTCAAAGGCAATCCGAGGAGAAATCGCCTGTTCGTGTAAGCCAGTGAGATTCACCCTGAAACATTTTGTTTCGTGCGCCCTTTGGAGGGATCTTCGAGAAGCTCAGGGAACAGATTCCACTCGCTCGAAACTTGGCGCCACCGCCCTTCAAGGTAGAATTTTGGCCCAATTTACGTTTACGTTGGCTCAGAAATGTATCGCCCTCATTTCCCTCTGCCTTCGCAGAGGGAAATGGTCATTGGTCGAAGATATGATGTCTTCTTCATTACAAGTATTTCAGGAACCAGCAAGTTAGCAAGGATTTCGACCTGATCCAGGTATCCTGTCTAGCGTCTTCCAGATCTTTAGGCGTTGACTTTGCCTGAATGAGCACTTCTTCCATGTTGTTTCTCCTCATAGCATGGTCCAAGTATATCAGCAAACGTCTTTAGATTAATGTCGCAACATTTACTATAGTCTAGATTTAACTCTTCTAAAAGTGAAGGCATTTGTTCTCTGTGTCGTTCAGAATATCTCAAACATTTTTTTCAGGCATTTCATTTGAATTCCTCTGCAATACTCTGCATTTGATGCCATGTTGGATCCTGATTCAGATGGGACTTGGAAGAGATTGGAAGTTAAGAGTATGCAACGAGAGGTTGCTTATCGTTTTTCCAACACCTCGATACTTCCAAAGCTGCGACAATCTAAAAAGAGGCTCTTTGACTTTTTCACTACGTCCTCGCTTCCCTCACGGTCCGCATCGCGCATCTTTATCGGAAATTTGGCAACCGATAAGTTATCTCCATATTTTGCTCAATGTCGATTAAAATATGGAGTTAACCATGTCACCAGCAATAACGACAGCGATACCATTCAATGTCTATACAATGACAGTGAATTTGTATCTGTTTGGTCTTAGGCCAAACTTCAAATGATTTCATCTGAGGTACGTTGAAGTCTGGTCTAAGACCTAGCCATTTCCGTGGGCCATCGATTGGAGTAGTTATTTTTTTGCATCCACAACTTTATTGCAGAAAAACCAAAAGTTTATGCAAAATTACGAGTCTACAACATAAATGCAAATGAACGCGTGTTAAACGCAAATGAACCAGTAGTTGGCTTTAAAATTAACCATTTTCTACAAGTAATCATCATCTCGGTGCCCTAAATCCTTTGGCATCATGCTTCGTTGGGTCACTTTCGGGTAACGAGTGGATGTCAATCAGGTATTTGACTCAGGATCTCCGTCATGAGAAGTCAGCGATCGTAGAATTTATTTTTAAGACGTCCTCCTTTTGATCTCTCCGATTACATCTAACTATTTCGAGCAAATCCTTTTCAGTCATTTATATCGTTGATGCCAAGGCGAAGGTTTTTAATCCACATGCTCTGGAATCCATTTCACGACCTTTATGGATGAAGTAAGTTTCAAGCACTGGGAAATAGGAATGTTACCGTTAGCACAAATTAAATCTTTCTTCAGCTTCACATACTTTCCACTCCTCCTCCGCATGCCATTTCTTTCATTTTTTCTCTCTCCCTCCGCCTCGCTTTGGTGTCGGGCGATTCCTCCTTGGTTTTTCCCTTTAAAATATCTTTGAATCCTCCCTCTCAGATCTCCCATCCAACTCTTCGTATAAATTACGGCGTTCGAGGGAACCGCCGACCCTAGGGCATGGTCGATTAGCTCCCCCTCATCTCCACCTCAGTTTTTCCAGCGACCTCCCCTTCCCATTACCTCTTTCAATATTTATCCTGCAGTGCCACTCTTTATTTCCTCGCTTTCTCGATTCTTCGGTAAGCACACGATGTCGTGCGTTCCAACCGTTCGAAATTAATTCGCTTCCATTGGACGAGTTGGCGTGGATTCGCTCATTTTGGAGAGAAGAATCGTAGGAAGTAATCACTACCTTCTTTCATGGCGAGGGTCTGCTTCGGTTTTTTATCAGCTTATACGGCATCAGATTCATAATACAAAAACATTCGACTAGGACATCATTCGCCGTGAATTCCGGGGTTTAAGCCATGAGCAAAATGGCAGGCAAAGAAGAAACGGGTGCGGTCATTTCACGAAAAATACACGATTACGTGTTGCATGAGTTTTTTCAAACTGAACGTGAAATTTCTTTTTCAATCACATGGCCAACAATGGTCGACGAGTCACCGCTCGTTCTCCTGTCACAGTGACCTAATTTGGTGAGGGACATTCTGCCTGCGCTTCAATGCACATAGAAATGACCTTACCACGTTAACCGGAAAGAAAGAGGCAAGTTTTGAGAAGTTAATTTAAAGGCTTCAGAGACGATTTTCTTATAATTGCTTGTCTCGATCTACGGCGCCCAAATGTTTTAATCCTTCTAATTGCCATGGTAATGCCATCGTAAAACTGTGGAAATGGAGTAGGGTATGGAATGAGCTGATATGGAATGTCACGCATTAAACAAATAAGCGGGGCTAGAAAAGCAGGGATTCAGATTCAACCGTGACGTAGCCGAGGGTTTGTATCGCCAAAGGCACCAGCTTATGATTCCAATCGATTGCAATTTGAGTGCTTAGATTAAATTTTTTTACTGATTCGCTTCCGTTGGGACGTTCGTATTGCATTATGCTGACCAACTACACTCTTGGCGGAGAACGATGACGTCGCCAGTGAAGAGCAACCGGGGACATCCTAAGGGAAGGTGTCTACGAGAGAGGCCCGCAGTCGACGATAGGGGAAGCCGGCACCGTTTACTAAGCCGCTCGGAGTTGCGATATCGCCACGAAAGGATTATTACACGGTGTTGATCAATTTCTCGAGCTAACGCTATTAATGGTGATTTGATTTTGTCCACATTGTACTGAATGTACAGGCGGGAGTTCAAGATACTGTAACAGAATCCGTGGAAGTTTCCTCGAGAAACAAATCAAATGCGGGAAATGGCGGGAAAACAAAGAAAGGGAGGCATTAAAAAGATGAGATGGAGCAGAACTCAGTAGTTGCAAACGTCTTGGAGTAGGAAACTTAAGATTTATTTCGGCCATGGACAAATCTACCCCCGGCACATATATGTATTAATGCCAACCTTAGTCTCCTTGAAAATGATTATTGGTCGATAAGAACGTGGGTCAGAAAATAAATATTTTTGTTTCCGATACAAGTATCTCTTAACTAAAAAATGAAGTAAGTTGCACATAGTTACGCTTGAAAAAAAGAAGTATAACATGTAAAGAAGTGTAACATGTTTCCCCCCGCCACTTGCCCTTGCGGCGGCTTGCGGGGTATTACGTAGATGTATTATGTAGATGTAAACATGCTTATCTCCGCCTAAAACGAAGACCGAAATGGATTTCCTTTACTATTACATCACATCTTAAGTCGGAAATGGAGCCGTTGATATTTTCTTGCTCGCTCGGATAACTTATGGAACCATATCCAGAAAGGATAGGGTACCATATCCATAACCATCTGAAATGACTTATTTGTCCAGAAATCACTTGCAAGCAGGGGAAAATCCGAATGGGGAATTTTTGAAGGAAAAAGCACTTCACTTTGATATTGCCTGTTTGCCAAACGGGTATTGGTCACAAGGTTTTTTGGAGTTTGTTCAACTCTTCCTCAACTGCGATACGAATGTGTTGAAATATTCAAGGAATTCGTAAATCATTAGCATCTCCGTGCTATGTCATGAAAACACGTCTGTGAAATATTCATATATGTGGAAGAATTCATCGGAAATATTCAACTCCCCTTGACTTTTAAGTTCACTTGATCACATCAGATATGTGATTATGTGAGCTTGAAAGTTTTCTGTACCTCACCGCATGCATTCTCACACAGTTAAGTCTCAATAAGACAACCGAGTTAGAGTAAGTGTTTTTACTTCACTTTCACGTCGACATACACAAAGCATTAACGATATCTTCGTTCAACTTTTGGGAAGTAAGAAAGTGAGGGAAAAGACTAAGAGTACTCGATAAATAAACTGTTTTCGGAGAACTATTCAAACTGGCCATAGCACACAATAATAGCAATGTTATTGCAAATCTGACCCCAATTAACGGATTAATCAAGCCACTTGTTGGTGGCTACTGACCGACAAAAATCTCATGAGATTAGTTTACCTTTAGAGTCCGTCCGGTACTTTCCTTTGTTTATTAGTATGATTATCAGTATCCTTCCAGTTTAGGGACGGTTTTCGATGGACCCAGACATGCAGGCGTACACACACGCTGACATCGAAGCCCTAACTAACACGCTGCAAAAACATTATCCATGAACCAAATACTATATATTAAAATAACCGATTGTTTTCGACGCCTCCATGCTGCCTCCTTAGCTACAACATTCAATCTCTCCCTCGCCCTGCGTCGCTCTCCTGGAGCCGCCCTCCCTAATTCAGCCTCCAGCAACTCGCTGCCTCTTGAGTGATCCCTGCATTCACTTTGCCCTTCCTTGATTATCACATTTTGGGAGGAAAATTATCAGTGAGAAGTTGGCGGGGAGGGAGTGTTTTGAGGTGGGTTCAATTAAAGGGACGCTCGGATCGTATCTGAAACCTTTACGCCTCCCATGATACGCCTTCCGAAATATTCACGGATGCGGTTTCGACGGAATATTCGGCAATTTCGTTGAAACGTACACTTTGGGGATAATCGGAAGGAAACCACCCAATGCGGTTTTGGTGAGTGGTTTCTCCTTGGTGATTCATTGTCACGTCTTCTACCATCAGGTGGGTTACGGCCGGGATGGCAGATTTGGTGCAAGATGTAATAAAATAATCGCAATTTAGATTTTAGCGCTAATTTACTCATTTGAAGAAAAATAATTTTTATGGTTCACCAACTTGATTAAAATAAACTTATACTGCAATTATTATATATGTGATGGTGCACCTATCTGTCAATACAAAGTTTTATCCAAGTTGCTTTTTTCTTTGCTTTTGTACGTATTTTTACGCAATGGTATCAGTGAATTCTCACATCTACGTCATCCAAATTTACGCATTGGAGCATTAATCTTTTCCATTAATACCTACCCCGATTTATTGTGCATGAACAAGTCTATTAACCAAAACCTTCAATTATACCGATGAGTTACATATTCAATTTTGACGTAAATGTGTTCATATTGAAATGTTCCAGGTTGACGCGAAATTACTCTTTAGAAAGGGGGTCGTATTTGAACGGTCAATGTTGTGGGGATGCGGAAGGAGGGAAAGAGCGAGGGCCAGAACCGAATGAAAGACTCCCATCACTCGGACATTCACGAGTATGGCCTTTTTTCCACGGACGCGGCCATTTGCCCCTCACCAAGAACGGTCCATTCTCCCGAGGCTGGGCGAATCGAGAAAGAGAGAGGCGAAGGGGGGGAAGGGGGAGATTTGGGACGGGACGTTGTCCATCGGGGGCTTCCAATCCCCGATCCATTCGCGGATGCGGAGCAATCGCTTTTCTGATCTGCTTTTCGTCACTGCTCACCCCACGCCATTGTTGCGTCGCCGTTGTTTCTGCTTTGTCCTACAGCGGAGGCGGCAGAGGGTAGGTAGTGATTTGCCAACCTCCCCCCCTTACCTCCCCCTTTACCATGGAGCAAACGATGGTGTGTGTCCGGGTTCCGCCACGCCAACCGCCGTGCCTCTTCTTTTTTATTTCATGCCTCTTTCGCGGGTCCGACACAAAGCAGGGCAGTGTCCTCGAGATGGCGGCGTGGACTAGCGCGTTATGTAGTACTATGGTATTGGGATGTTTACGAATGTCGCGGGCTAGACGTCTGATTGGATCTCGTGAAGGAACTGACTTCAAATGAACGTCCAAGAAAAAATAGTATTTTAGTCGGACGCTTTCATCATTTTTCTTTGATTTTCATTCTGAAGTTACAAAAATAAAAGACGGGTGCGTGAATTTTCTTCGCAATCTTCGACTCTCTCGCGCATTGATTTGCAGTCGTGCGCTGATACAAAAAGACTTAAGGGGTCACAGATCATTCAAGGAAATGACTGGTAATTGAAAAGAATAAATAAACATGAAGCCAAACGCATTTTATTTCACAATTCAATTGACATTTAAAAAATATTTTTCTGACATGAAACGCTCGAATATTCAGTCAGTAAAGATGACTTTAATCACTGAATATCGTGACTGACTGGTGACTTTTAAAAATGATTCGCACAAATGGACTCTTTATATAAATAAATAACCTTTCACAGAATTAAACATAGGCATATAAAAATGTCAGAATATCGAAGTTGTAAAATTTTTCTACGTTGCAATTTTACTTTTATTTGCGAATCAAGGTCATCAATAAAACCAATTCTGGCAACGTGATCATTGTAGTGTTTTTTTTAAGACTTTGCCTATGCAGCTTTCACAGAGCTGAGTTGAATATGCGATGTCTCAGTTAGCGTGTTCAAAGTGCCCATCAGGGAGTTCATATGGACTTCTTCTCTTGAGAATCTCTAAACACGCATTGCATTCTTCAAAGACGAGATTCAAACTCAAAGACGAGACATCGCTTTATATTTGTTTACATGTATATGTATACATATATATATATATATATATATATATATATATATATATATATATATATGTATGTAATGTACTTGGACAGCAACCGAGTACTACTCTTTCTTCTGTTAAAGATGGAGCTAAATTCCGTCGAAATTGTTAAGAAATATCATGTGAATGTACATTTGATGTTTTCTTATATTGTTGTTGGTTCCTTCAACACTTCCGTGCTACTTCGATGAAATTATATATATATATATATATATATATATATATATATATATATATATATATATATATATATATATATATATATATATATATATATATATATATATATATATATATATATATGAAACCCACACTACACATTGGTGTAGCAATGATTGATAAACGAATTCACAGATTTGGAAAAGTTGCTCCCAATGTTCGGAAATGTGGAGAGAAATAAAATGGCACAAAACAAAATCAAAGTAAGTCTTCTGATTAATTATGCTCCGAGTTTTGGTAATTGCTTGCGCGCAAAAGTGAATTTACAGCTAAAGTACGATCCTCCATCAATTGAAACGTCACTAAACGCATTAATTATATATCACGTTGAGAGATTCCACCGAAAAACAATGCTGAAAGTAGCCTATAGCCCTAAAAGGATCGGTTTGGTGCGACGGCAAATGTTCTGGCTTCTCACCCCGACTGCTCGTGTTCACATCCCGACGGTGGCAGAATATTTCAGATGTATACCGATCCCTGAATGAGAGAGCTTTGTGGAGATCAGCTCAGGATTTAGACGCCGTCTGTCGGACTCCCTTTGCGCCCATCGTCAATGATGCCGGAGACGCCGGCCGAGTGTTCCTTCGCCCATCTTCCCCGATTCTACCCCAGCACACATCACCCACTAATCCCTAAAAGGCGCAAATAACTTCAACTATCGGTCGCCTCCCCTAAGGACTGTTACTACCTACAACCAATGTTTGTTTAATAAGAATACTGAAATGACGAAATTGCACGTTAGAATCAGCAGTTATTTCACTCTATGTTTAGCACATCGACCCTGTTTGTGCTGGTACGAAATATCTGGTGCTGTTGCTTTTATAGAGTGCAGCTGAAAGACATGTAATGGTGTGAAAACTATTAGCAATCATTCATACATTTGCTGAGAATCGTATTAACTCAAATTGAATCCAAGTGCCTCATTATCAAATTAATAAACTAATGAATCAAAAATTATTATTTCTGGTATCAGAACTGAACACAAATGACGCTAAGTCATTTGGTATTATTCGACACCGGTACCAGTTGGGCTGACGTAATGTTTTCTTCAACTTTTCTTAACTTAGTGAGTGAATTATTTTTTTAACGAATCGCATTCGTCTTTTATTAGGCCGCCGTGTGTACATCATGGAAGGAAAACAATGGAGTCGCGGTGGGCTTAGCTTCGGGAAGACGATCTCGTTCTCACGCAGTTCCCTCCCGCCACGCTTCGACGCACCGCTCTTGCCGACGAAAGCGAACCTCACAATTCTCCCCGCTACGCACGCACGAGCGCACGCACGCGCGAAGAGTCCCGGGGAAAAAACGGAAAACGAAAATTGAGAAAGCCCCGAATCCCGTGACGACGCTAAATCATGTAGCCTTCGTGTGTGAGTCAGGACACCGAGGGGGTAGTAAATCAGCCATTCGGATTTCATTTTTTTTACCAGCGTCCTTTTCAGTCGTCGTTATAAAAATAAGAAACTACAAGGGGTCAATGAAAGGTCAAGGGTCGATATTACTCATCTCCGCGCCATTGCGAACGGTGGCTGCAGGGGAGGGGTTTCCGGAAAATGAAGGGAGGAATAGGGGTGGGTTTTGTCAACGCCTTCCTGGTCTGTGCTCACCGCCGGTCTAATTATGCATAGTTACGAAGTCGTACTTACTTAATTGTGCACTTCACTTACTTTGGTGAAGAGTGTAGTAATGGCATAATTATGTGTACGGCGTGGAGTTCACCAGGTGGAGCTACAAAGAACTGAGGTCACCTCCGTAATTAGGAGTTGCAGATGGACAATCCAGGCATCACCGCCGAAGAAAATCGAACCGGTTTCCCTGGAATCGAAACCCAGTACACATTCCACCATAGCCGAGTAGGTCCCTAATACAGGATGATGCAGAATAGACTCACTGATTTGACGGGTAAATTGTGAAAAAATCAACCAAGATAATCACAAATGAGTTTCTATTTTTTGATAACTACATCTAATGTCATTTTTTTAATTAGGTTTTTTAAATTATCTCATCCAGGTGACGACAATCGGTGAGCGATGCACATGCCGAGTCGTTCAAGTACGTTTTCGAAAACTCTTCTCGACATATGTTGCGTGTTATTCCAGCGATGACATCTCTGAAATTGCCTCCTTCAGAGCTTTCGAACTTGATAAACCTCATCTTTGAGATATCCCCAAAGGAAGAAATATCACGTGGGCTCGAAGACAGGGGGTGAGGGGCCCATGGAATATCCCCTCGTAAGGAGATCAGCCGGCCGGGAAGTTGTTCTTGTAGGATTTGGCGTGAACAACGGGCGGTATGAGTCATTGTCATCAGGGAACTGCAGAACAAACTGATGCAGTGAGTATGGGTGGGCAAGCGGCCTCGTCGAGTTCTTTATTTCAAAGCGAGCCATTCGCTCGGCTGCGTTTCATTGTTTTGCGAGTGAAGGGAGTGCGATGAACAGGGGAAGCAAAGGGCGAGGGATACGCAATAAAGCAGGCTCTTGAAGTGAGCGTGCGTGCGAGAGGGAGGGAGAGGGAGTCGCAAGAGGAGAGGAGTGAGGGTTCGGAGAGGTCAAGCAGTTCGGCGTGCTGTGTCGCGGACGACCGACTCGAAGCCCTCGAAAAACAGCGATAATCAACGACAGACAGAACCGGATGCGGTCTCCGGGGAAACTTGCGTCCTCCAATGAAATCGTTCTCAAAGCTAGTTCTGTTGAGGACGAATGCCTCTTCATCTCGCATTCTCCGAGCGCTGCCAAATCCCAAGAGGACTTCATTCGTCTCTCAGGAGGACAGAGTAAGGTAGTTTGAGGACCTGCTTGAGGACTTCTGAAGATTTTATTTCGTTTATTGGAAGCTGACGTCGTCCATGATTTAGTTTTTCCGGTCGGAGGTCCACGAGTTGCACGGGGCAAGGGACGCACTTTGCGAGGGACTGGCCGGACAATGCGGGAGAAGGGCCTGTGAGAGGGAGGGCTGCTGCGGAATGGAGGCTCGCGGAAGACCAGCTGCAGTGTGCGAGCCTAGATGGCAATGGCTGGCACAAAACCCGTGCACAATTCATGTAATAGTACCAGAGAGAGGCACCTGAACTCCTTTGGAATGCATGTCGTATTTTAATCCTACAGTGCCATGTTATAAACGTCATCACTAGAGAAAGACGTGACGACAACAGTTTTTTAAGCATAATCCACGCAGTACTGGCTTTTGGTATTGAATGAGCTGGCGTATGAGCGTAGCATGTATTTAAACTAGGGTTACTTGTAAATCCACGAGTACATTTAGGTTTAATCACTGATGGCTACTGAGATTTCCGAGGTCGCCGTTTTAAATTAATACGCATATTTTTACTCAATCAATATGAAGTCGTAATCATGAAAACTATATCTGAAGAAATTAATTTAAAAAAAAGTATCAGGCGATTTTATTGAGATAATATCTATTGAAAACCATTTAAATGAAATTAAAGTTTCTTAAATGAAAGAAAGTATTTCATCAAATATCTGATGCACAAAACTATTTAGGCAATAGAGAAATAAACGCTCTTTGAGTGCATTTTTCATTAGATGAGGAGTAATTAGTAGAAAGCTTTTCATCGTATCTTAACTGTATGAATATTTTTTAGAAGTGAACGTTTTTGCGTGTTTAGGACAGGGCTTTTTGGTGATGGCTGCGGAATCGGAATGTGGTTGGAGAGTGATCAGAAACAGAATCCAGATTTTATTGTTGCCTTAATCGATTATAATATTTTTTTAAATGTATCATTAATATAAAAAAATGGAGAGTGAAAAGGGAACAACGAATCAAAATTAATACATTTTAATTAATACATGTACGAGTGAACGGAAACATTGTATGATGGAGACGGCAGTTATCAAAATAATCAAATAATGAGCCTTAAAAATCTAGAAAATGTTCATCTGAAATATTAATACACATGTTAAGTTAATTCCCAGCATGGTTATGTATGAGGTTAAACCGCTAAATTGAGAGTTTGAGATATTAAATGGTCTGAATTGATCTCCCACAACAGAACGAGAATAGACTGAGAAGGCGGGCATCTGTAAATGGAGCGGTGACTATCAATGAGATATGGAGGGTTGAAATAAATGGCGATCTAGGGGAAGACGGGTGAAATTACGGACGTCAGTCGATTTAAGAATGTGGAAGAGACGGAATGAAGTCACAAGTGTAAAAAATGGATTGCCTATGCATGATGAATAAGTCGCGGCATTAGAGGTCGAACTGCGTTTCCTCTTGAGAGAGCAAATCAGAAAGAGTATTTCATTAGAAAATAATCATGATCACTACTGCAAAATTTTGAGCAACCTCAACATTTGATTTAGCTTATAACTCCACTTACAATTCCAGATGTGTTGAAGTGACTCTCTTCATTTTATCGGAAGGATTCTTTCCTTAAACTCCGCGATAGGTTCACAAAAAAATCAATGAAAATTTAATTTTTTTCTCTCTAGATAAAATACTCGAACTAATATTCGCGAACAAATATTGGGGTTTTCCTACTCCAGGTTTATTTATTCCTAAGTGTTCACTGTTATACGAACGTCTTACTAATGACAACAAATAATTCTCGTCAAGGAATCTTATCTGGTCGTAGCAAATTTATTTTTTTGCACAACAACTCCTAGTAAACAGATAGAGAAGAGCTGAATTCTATTTTAAATACTCTGATTACTACAAAGCTTGCTAAAAATTTTCAAGATTTTATATCTTATTACAGTGAATTAGACATCACTATGGGAAACAGGGTTTTGACCTCCTATCTACGAATTCGTTCGCGCTGTTTCCGGTTCCCTGTAATTTCTAAGGTCGTAATTCATGGAATGATTTCGGTAAATATTGAGTGGATTCTCATGTTTTACATATGCAGGAGTACCCGAAAGACCTTCATGGCTCCATGCACAGAGTTAGTTATTTTAAAATTATAATTCAGACCAAACTTCACGCCAATCAGTTTTACACCTTCAATTTGGATGAAAATATCT
This sequence comes from Hetaerina americana, assembly GCF_022747635.1. NCBI lineage: Eukaryota > Metazoa > Arthropoda > Insecta > Odonata > Calopterygidae > Hetaerina > Hetaerina americana. Next base: position 458,170 of record NW_027286559.1, read on the forward strand.
TCTCCTTTTAATTTGAAAGAGAAACAAGACTCTAGGAAATGAACTGTCTGCTCTATTTAACCGCCTCTAGGTATAAAAGCTTTCGGATGGTGTCTCGTCTGACCTCGCCTCTCATGAGGTGTCGCATAAACTCAGTATTACCTGTACATGTTCCTCGTTCGAAGTTTGCCGTTCTCTGTTCTGCTTTATTCATTTAAGTCAATACTGTTTCCAGACAAATGCTTCAATTTCGATTAATTGTCTGCCCATATAAGAAGTGGCTGGGCAATTCTGATTTTCATTCTCATCTCCCACCTTCCAATCCATCGCCAGGATAAGAGCTCATTTTGTTCCTCCTCAGCAATGGCCTCTCGTCGTGATAGGGTACGATCGGTGGATAACACACTAACTCGGAGGTTAAAGCGTCCAACCTCGTAATGGCATCATTTTTTCCTTCTAGCTTTGGTCGGTTTACCTCTTGGAAATGCCATGGCAATCAGTGGCAACGTATTCAGAGAGCTTTCGAAAAAAAATATGACTTTCATTTTTGTATCCCTTTCTGCTATGTATCAAGGTCACATTTTGCCTTTCCATACCTTATGAACTGTTTTAAGAGCACAGGGTCCGTACAATAAGTATCGGGGCTGGTTCCAATAGTTAATATTTGTTGCAGTTATCATTACAATTACTTATTAATCTTCAAAATACATTCCCGCTGCATCGATACACTTAGTTAGACGCGTCTGCCACTCATCAAAATCCCGATGGAAGTCGGTTTCCGGAATACTGTTGAGAGCCTTTGTCGTCGCCGCTTGAACCGCCTCGATGGAGTCGAACCGATATCCTTTGAGGTAATGACGTTGTCGAGAAAATCTTCATCTTCCTGGACGCAGTCCAAAATTTCTTGCGATATTTCCCCCCGCGACAGTTTTCGTTCCTCGCTCAAGACTTTCGGCACCAGCTTCGCGCACCCTTTCCTCATCGCAAGATCCTCTGTTACAATAGTGTAGACGGCTCGGACTTAAAGGCCGGTCTCCTCACTGATAAAGGCGATGGTTAAACGCCTGTCAGAGTCCAAAACCTTTTTTACTTTCACCACCTGAGCATCGGTTCGAGCGGTCGTCGGGCGTCCGACGCGGTGCTCGTCTTTGACGGTCCCGGCCTTCCTTAAACATTTTGTCCCGCTTAAAAACTCTTGTGTAGCTTAGGAGGCCATCCCCATCTGCCTTTTTAATGAGCTCGAGGGTCTCCGACGCGGATTTCCCGAGTTACACGCAAAATTTCACAGCGTAGCGCTGCTTGACGGTGCGCTCTATGCTGGCGTGACGACACCACAAACAATCCCACGTCACAAAAATCCACCTGCTGTCTCAACGAATGCACGGAAGCGACTGAACTAAAGTGCGCCAGAGTGGTGGGGGACCTCTCTACCGAGCAGTTGGACCCCTATCAACCGCTCCCTTGAGGCTACAGCGGACCAGTCACGATTCTAAGGACCCCGTAATTTACTCCTCCATCTAATTTTCTTCATTGTTTGTTATATCTTTAAATCCTGGAAATAATTTCTCATGTCTCATTACACCAAATTACATTCTTAATCTCCATATTACTTCTAAATAGAGCACCCATGCTTTACTTTGTATTTTTCTACGTCAGTATTATATGAATCTCTCCCCCCTTTCTCGTTGATCTTAGACTCTTCTCTCTCGCTATGCATTCCCCATTCCTCCTTTCAATTTCACCCTAAAAGCATTTCTGCACCCTGCCCAGCTGTTCTTTCCTATCTGTCTAATTTACCTCCCCTATCAACTAGCCTGATTTTATCTCCCGTATCCCGCATATTTCTTTCTTAATCATTGCAGACGTTGCGATATACTCTCTCCAAATTCTTGAGAACCTATCTAGAAGTCTTCCGAGAACATTCATCTCTCTCGCTCCCTAACATTCACACTTCCAAGCCAAATTTCGTCCCACTCCAAAATAATGCTTCAAATGGATCCTTCTTCTCAATCCCGCCGTTTACTCATATCCTCCACGTCAAGTTTCGGGGGCCAAGCCACCCCCGCCTTCCTGTATATACATACATATTTTTAAAAATATATACATATTTATATATGTACATATATATATATATATATATATATATACTCTTACATATTAATATATATACATTTATATATATGACACTTGAACGGCATTATAGAACAAAAAATATAAATAGAGAACACGTGAAAGGAGATACATTTCAGAAAGTTTTGGCTTTGGGCCTTCTCTGAGGCCTTCTTCAGGCATATATATATATATATATATATATATATATATATATATATATATATATATATATATATATATATATATATAGTATATACACGATTGTACGGAAAAACTCATACGAGCGGCACAATAATGGGCTGACACAATATAACACAAATAGAATAGAATAGCAACATTTAAAAGAACACTCACACGGTAAATTGTTCGAGCTTTCGGCCCTCTCAGAGGCCTTCTTCAAGAGAGACTGAAAATATTCTGTTGCTGTGGAGAGGGGAAAGGGGTATGGGCGGGGAGGGGAGGTGTGGTGGGAATCAGGTAGGGATTCTAGGAATTTTACATGACAATGACGCGACCTCATCCTTACTACCCCAATGCCCATCTATCGCATACAGACGACCCGCCAATCTCAAAAACCTTCTGAGATCCGCCAACCCTTTGGCGCCCCCCCGTGACAAATTTCTTAATATTTCCCCGACTTGCAACCGCCCCCGATGTAAAACCTGTCTTCTTATTATGCCTACTCCCCTCTCCCTACATCCCCTCATTGCCCCCTCACCTCGTTCCCACGCTAATTTCCTCTCAAAAAACATACATGATGGATTCTCTCTCCTTGGCCTTTCTTTAACTCGAGCAATATCCGACTAAATCAGTTTAAATCGTCACCTTATTCGAAATTGAAATCTGAACCCATAAATTAGCATTGGGTTAAGCATTAGCATAGGTTTCAATTCTGCAAAAGCACTCCATTTACAATTTTAATATCCCAAAGAAAACAAGCGCATTTGCATTTCGATTCAGCAGTTGGTAATATTAAAACAATCACACTGATTTTGTGCGCCCTATAAAACGAAATAACAAAATTCCTAATAACTCGGAAGCTTGGATTGGAGATGATTCCTCGGGCCAAATGGTTCTTTATTTCAGTTTACCTCTCAATCGATGAGATTTACACGTGCAATAGATACCACTTCTTTGATGGTACGAATTATAGGATGGCGCCTTAAAAATGATTGGCTCCCTTGCGCAACAAAGGGAAGGCAAGACATTAATTACGACAGGCGAGTGGTATAGTATTCCGGCGAGTGCTTGTAACTATGAATGAATGAAAGTGTTGCAGAAGATATTCGGATAATTTGTGGAGCTGCTGCAAAAGAAAGGAGAGCAATCACGAGAGAAATAACTTCTTTCGTAGAGAACTAATTAATTGGAAACCAAAAAAAACTGAAAACGGGGTTGATAGAGGGAAACATTGATAGCATTATTATTGAATGCAACGATGCCATGGCAAGGAAGGAGGAATTTTGACATATTCGGACGCTTTCCCAGATTTACGTTTGTAGGCGGACGGAAGAAGTGCGAAAGTTTGCAGAAAGAGAGGGAAATGAGAGATACAATCGATTTGAGAGATTCTTCCGTTGTTTTCCCAAAGCTTGGTAACACATAAAATGATATATCTGTTGGGTCAAAGTTATTACTGCGGTTAATGTTAAATGTTTGGTATAACGGCGATCGCTGAGATTTTTAATTTTTGAAAACCTACGACTAATTGAGTCTTATTGGAAACGAAACAAAAAAATCCGAAGGTGAGCCAGTGTTTATTCGAACATTTCCCAAACAGAGCCACAAAAAATCAAATCAGTTTCGTGTAAACACAAATTGCGGGCAATTGCATTTAATTTAAGCCCACCTTTTTATTCCAAAGTGTTCGCTCTAGTTTCACTTCGGAATTAAACGTGTCGGGTTAAAGGAGCCCACACTCCGTGGTGGCTAGTTTTATTACCTGTTAAATCAAAAACGTGGCCCCTGGTTTCCACCATCGCGCTGTGTGCGAAATGAGATTTTTCAGAAACACTTCCAGAGGTCAACAATTCGGACGGCCCTTGGGTAACCTCGGCCCGGGTTTGGCTGGTCCGAAGAATGGAGTGCCATTTGGCTATGGGGCCCCATTTTCGTCATTCGCCTAAAAGGGACCAGCCCCAAAGGCGGATATTTCTACGCCGCTGCCTTCCGCTAGTTCAGACTCCCCTTTCCGAGCGTCGTCGCTAATTAGCTCGGGTGAATTCGAGATAGCTAACTTCGCAAGCGGCCAGGATCATCAAGTCGACATGCAAGCTTCAGGGAGGCGGTTAGCAATTTAAATGAAATGGAGGCCTGGGGATACGCAAATAATAGGTCACTTTACTAGAAGAAAGAAAGACTAAAGCGAGCTTGTAGGAAAAATCTAGACTTTTTAAGCATATTTCGGAGAAAAACACGCGCTAAAATAAACTACACTTAAGATTATAAAAACAGGTTATTTAGAGAATGCTGTTCAAATCTCGGTCTTCCCGAAACGTGTCTTATAAAAGGCTAAGAGAGACGACATTTCCTTGACGCACTTTTACCTGATAAAAACTCAGCAGGACCTCAGAAAAATAAAATCCTATGCCAAAGCTTAGATATTTTATCTCGAGTTCTTTGCGACTGCGCTTTCAATAAATCGCGAAAGTAACAAATTAAAAAATTTTAACGTCCAAAAAAACTTTCCCCATCTTTCTCAAAAAAAATTATATATATATATATATATATATATATATATATATATGGGTCGCGGTAGTCCAGTGGGTAGAGCGTTGGACTGCTGACCAGAGGGTCCCGGGTTCGATTCCCGGACAAGGCACTCTGGGCACCTGATGGTACTCCATCTCGAACATGATTTCCCGAAATCAACCCTTGGCTCTCCGCAGCCATCTGACATTCGGAGCATGCCGAGGCGGTCTGGGGTTTTGTTTGACTCATCGCCCCGCTGTCCAGGAAAGGGTTTATTATCGTGCTCGTCCCTCACTTGACGTCGAGCAAAAATTTCAACAGTAGTTTTAATTGACTTGAGGCTTTGGAATGCCCCCGGCGCATGATGAGAATGAAGTATTCATCGGGTTTCCCTCCAGGTCAGGTATTTTGCTGCCGACTTTTCGAAGGTTAACTCTGTCATTGTGCTCAAAGGCGTTGGGTCCCTCAGCGCCTCGAGGTTGACTACAGAGTTAACCTAGGAAAGGTCGGCAACAAAACACCTGACCTGGCGGGAAGTCCAAGAATACTTCACTCAACTTATATTAATTAACTTTATTAAAATATTAAGGCTCTTGTAATATTGGATAAGTGTACAGAGTTCACCTTGAAGTAGTTTTCGCGCAGAATCCCCTGATTATGCATTGTAAAAATCTATACACATATAAGTTGGAGATGTTTCGAATAAAGCAGAAAATGTGTTCACTCTCCCGACATTATTATATTGAACTTTTCGGCCAGCTCGCCATAATTCGCGAATCACTTCAGGGTACATCAGTCCGAAATCATGACAACATTTTTTTTAACGCGGCGGTCTTAGTAGGGTTAGAATTCGCTGTTTTCAAGTTGCAAAACGCTGACTTACCTTGCGCGCCGATCATTCATCCTAAGACACTCAGTGTCTCACTATCGAAAATACTTTTTTCCTTAATTCAATTTTGGAGTTTTGTCCGACTTTCCCTATTTTTTTAAAAGAAATAAAGTGATTAAATTTATCTTCCACCACTTGCTGCGATTCTGAGCTTCTACGGTTCCTGCTCGATATTTTCCTGGAGAGATTGGGAAACCAATAGATTCATGGTTCGATTTAAGTTAGCAAAGTACGATATCAGTCATCCTGGTCATCACCGTGAGAAATCAACAGGTCAAGCAAACAAATTAAATACCAAGATAATGAGTACATACCAGTCAGCCATTTTATTCATCAGATGCGGCCTTGAACTCCCACGTCAATATTTCCTCCAAAAAGGTCAACCCGACGGAACATTATTTTCACCGGATAGTGCTTTGAGTGAAGTGAGTTGGTCTTCGCGCGCGCTTCAGTGGGCAATTTCAACTTGATTTAACAGGTCGACGAATGCATTGTAAAGCACTAAAAAAACAAGAACTTGCCGAAAGCATGAGCACAGATTTATAAAGGAGATTTGGAACTTTTAAGAAGTCTTCAAATTCGATAAATGGCGTATTTGAGGATATTAGGCAGGTTTAAGCCGCCAGAAAATATACGCAAAATTAGCATTAAAAGTTTTTAAGAACTCCTAAGACCCTGAAGGAAAAGTTTCTATACTTGTTCACTTGAAAATATCCCTCTTAAAAGTTCACGCATTGAGCACACAGACATCCCTTGTTCCAACCCCCCCCCCACCCCTCCCCCCCCCCACTACCACCCATATCGTACAATTGTTGATTGGAACACCTTACCTGCAAAAATATTCAAGCCCTTTCCTAACAGAGTGTATACTATTAAGAATAGATGTAAGGTATATATGTAAAAATTTGATTGATGTGTGGTGTATTGTATTATATGTAATAGCTTAATTTTTTTTAATTTATCTTTTTTTCTTGCTGATTAATGGCTGTAAATGGGATGGGGATTCGCTTGTTTTGCTAAAGAGATTTGTGTTTTGAAGTCTGATTTTTATCTATTATCTTTTGCGATTATTTGGGACTTGTGTGCCACCTGACAATGTCTATCAGCACATGCGTATTTTTAATAATAATAATAATAATTCGAAACTTCGGTCGTTTGGTCCTCCGTCCATAGCAATCCCACCCTCTATGTTATCATTGAAACTCTACAACCTTTTTACGTGTAATATTTTTGTTGCGCATTTTTCATGAAATTAAAGCGCAATGAAGCCGTGCACGCATGTCTAGGGTAAGCCAGCAAGATACTGACGCAGTGAAAAAAAAACAAAAATTGTAATTTAGGCAGTGCAGTATAACAGGTAAAAATTAAGAGACTAAGAATTTCTCGAGTGATAATAATTTTTTTATTTATCATTTTTGAATTCCTGGACAATTCCTTACGATCTTCAAGAAGCTCTGAAACTATGCATTACACATTCCAGGCATGTTTATGAGCGTTTCCAGAGCTTAAATTGACTTAGCTGCAGGGTTGAACATCAGATAAATTCAACGAGCCATTCAAGCAACTCGCGATGGATCTAGAAAAATACTTGGCCCTCAATAATTCTTCCTGCAGAACAAAATTTCCTCTCCGCATTGCCACTTCTCTCGGTTTTCATTAAAAATATATTTTCAAGTCTGCCATCTAATGAATGGTTGTACTATACTTGGGTTTGTTCAATTTTCTCGGCAGGAAATGTAATTTTAAAACTATTTTCAACCTAGGTTACGATCACCTAGAGATTTTGTACCGTGATATTGTTAATTGACATCAATTTTTAAATGCTATAATGTAAAATATGAAATATTGTTTTTGCAAGTAGTTGTAAGATCTTTATGAGATTGTAAAATCAAATTTTAATCCGTGCTGTTCGAAAAGTGGGCAATATATTTTATGTACAATGGTACAAATTATTCCTCTTGTGCAAGTTCTTTTCTAAATGTTGATAAATTAGCTGCATTATTATGTGATTCATTTTTATTTAATATATCAAACTTGTGGTACCACTCTCGATCAGACTCGGTGCAAATAAATTGGTATGCTGCGGAAATAATCTCATTTGCCATCTTATCATTTCCATCGCTCTTCAAGACAAACGGTGAGAGTAAGACGTAAATGAAACTTGTGGTATGTGGTCTTAATGTTTGCCGATAACTAGATAATAGAAATCAGTTTATTATCTTTATGTAGGTAAGAATATTTTACCCATATTTTAGCATTATCTGGATATTGTTGGTGATATCTAACCCTGAGCCTCATTTGACTTTAAGTACATAGGAGGGATATGAAAAACAAATAATATGAGATCCATTTCAATCAGTTTTGCTGAGCAAAACCTCACCATCAATTCCATAGTTATTAAAACTGCAGGATACGCTTTGGTTTTGTTTAGGAATAATTTTCATTCACAGATTAACTTCCTTGAGCTGTTGAAGAGATAAATAAAAGTTATTCTGTTTGATGATTTCACCTCCTCAACAAGTATGCAATCATGTTTATTAAAACGTTTCTTTTAGTCGCAATAAAAACTGAAAACCGGATCTTTTCTCTCTTGTATTCGATAACTTTTTGGACATGAATGGCCATTTGTTTGCGTTGGATACATTATTCATTTGATTGCATCCTCTTTTAAAGGCGTTCGTGTTATAATGTTATCAACACCTGCAATTGCTACAAATTAAATTCGCATTTGACCAATGATGGGTGAAGTTTCGATGGTGGAGTGCATTATGACGTCTGTCGGGGTCAAATCCAGCCGCGTGTAACTGGCACGTGACGTTTCGATATTGTTCGAGCGTGAGACTGGGAAATCAAGAAACATGTTCTTTTTTTATAAAGCAGTAAAATACAGCTAAAAAATTTTAATTATATGAATCAGATGAAATATTTTGCATCACAAGGAAAGAAAAATAGGGCTTATTACCATTTCGGCTTTTATAAGACCGAGCCATTTGGGACATTTTTAGCCTAATATAGTCTCACTTTACTTTCTGGGACCCTGGGTATTCATTTTGTTGAGGGAATTAAAAGAAATCACTTCCTTACTTTTGACCACGCGATCATTTACCAACTCTTAAAAAGATGAACATCGTGTTTCTATGAATGCGAAAGCTGAATAACTGTCGCCACCAAACACTTCGGCTAATATGGGCGATGAATTAATATTTTGTGGAGAAGTACTATATAAGGCTTTTTATTTTTCCCAATTGTGGTGGTGGGATGTGTGAAACGGAAACATGCGACAGAGGGCCCTCACCTTCGCAGACGCATTAATGATGGCGATCTTAAAAAACCCTTCGGGCCCGTGAGAGGGGGTGGGGTGTTGAGGAAGGGCCGAAGGCGCGTTTACGTATTCATTTGTCGTCAGCGGATTCGAGAGGTGCGACGCCCAGCGGCGGATTAGGAGAGCTGCGGGAAGTCGCGGCGGGGGAGGTGGGCGGACGCCGCCGGGGAAAGACTCTTGACAAACGAATGCTATTGCGCGTCGCATGATGCGCGAAGCCGAAGGAAATCCGCGGCGAAATATACGAGGGTGGAGCTTTCGACCATTCGAGGGCCTTCTTCCCCTCGCATTGGCACACCTCAGTGCATGCGTCTCACGTGACCCGGTTTGACCCAATGACCTTCGGCGATAAACCTCTTCTCCCCCACCCTCCCGCTCGAGTCTTCCTCCCTGCGACTCCGGCATATTGAACAACCTTCGCGCTGCCGTGCGCTTCCAAAATCATGCTTCGTCTCACGAGATCATTTGTCTCTCTCTCTTGACGGCGTGATTTATATACTAATGAATTAATGTTTACATGTAAGGTTGACCTTTGCATCGGGTGTCAAGCGAAGCACGTGTTTGACGAGGTAAAATGAATCAATTGTTTAAATTTCGATGCCGTATAAATTGATGAATTGGATGAAAATGAAACGACCACATTCTACTGTTTATTTTCGTCGATAAATAGAATATCTGAAAGCGTCGTATGTTGTTTTCGGCCCCTTAATGTTCCATAGCAGGATCTCAATATATTAAATTCTATCACGAGGTAGGGAGAACAATGGCAATGAGTGCATAACATTAGTTGTAACTTGCCCTTATTTAGCGCAGCCGGCCAAATCGAATATTTAAATGCCTACTATAGCAGTCCATATCTTTGGTTATTATACGAGGGTCATCCGGAAAGTAGTACCCGTTCGTGAAATAAAGACACAAAAGTAAATATTAACAAACATAAAAAATTTTATTTGAAAGAGGATACTTTAAACTACTTCTCAACATAATCTCCAAGCAAATTAAGGCATTTGTCATAACGTGTGACAAGTTTCTGTATTCCTGCTGCATAGTCCTTCGCCGCCAGCTCATTGAGATACGCGAGGGACCCATCTTGCACAAATTTTTGCATAATGCAGATGGTGTTTAACAATTTCATGAACAATTGTTCGAGAAACATTGGGAAAATGCTCACAGATGTCATCAATTGTGACGCGCCGATCGTTCCTCACGAATTCGTCAACTGAGCTCACCAGTTGGTCTGTAATGACAGACGGTCTCTCCGAACGCTCATCGTCGTGTGTGTTCCCCCTCCCCATGTTGAAGTTGCGACACCACCGCCGACACAACAGACGACTCGTCCATTACATTGTCTCCATACACCTCCTTTAATTGGCGATGAATATCACATGGGCGAACGTTTCTTGCATTGAGGAATTTAATCACTGCCCTCACTTCACAACTGGCGGCGTTCTCAATTTTTTTAAACATTGTAAACAATCACAGAAACAACACAGGCAATGCTAGCGTCACGCAACTTGGCTCAGAGAAGGCAGACAAGCCACTGAAGCAATCTGACCTCGTCCAGCGGCTACTCGCGTCGTCAGCACTTCATGCGGCACGAACGGGTACTACTTTCCGGATGACCCTCGTATGCCGACATACGCTGAGCATTCCTTTGTCTCGGATCGTATGAATTAAATTTATTTCAATTCCTCCCGTGATTTGAAGTTTCCGATGGCGTAAGATGACCCTGGGGTTGTTTAGACACGTAAGCTAAGCCAAAGTTTCAACCAGGTAATGAAGGCTAAGAGGGATTCCCATTCTCTTAAACTTACAAAAACCCCCTCTTCAGTTCATTCCAAGTGGATTTAGTTGAGCGAAACATCGAATCATTCAGGTTTGTTTTTTATTGTAAATTCTAGGTGTTCTCCCTTTCTTGAGTCTAGACTGATTTTGGTTGAAAAGCACTTGATGACTTGGCGCACTTATTTGTTGAAATACTTTACCATCTCGAAGTTTTCGCAACATTCTCAAAAGGTGCTGCGTGAATTTTTGATAATGACGTAAAAACGTCAAAGCGGTCGAGTTGAAATATTTCAAATTTCCATGCGTCTTCCATTTAGAAGTTTCTTTCCTCCTTCCCTTTTGCGTCGACATACATACATATTTCTGTCGTTGCTAGTTTTATCGTAATTGAAACTATTTATAAGCATGAGACAAATAAATATAAAGTAATAAAATCATCTCATGTGGGGTTATTTTGATTTTTTTTTAAATTAATAAAATATTTAATTACAAGATAATAAGATAAACTATCAGATTTGTGAGGTTAACATATTTTTATACCATCTAATGGAAGTTAATAGTATGAGCATTTCATATCTCAAAAATAAACATTTCTTTTAATTCAAGGACCGACTTGACCCAATGGATCTCATCTGAAGCCTTTTGAAGCATAGTACCAACAGTTAATCGTAATTAATACATTTTTCACTCAAATTTTGCTAATCCATCACATTGTTATTATTAGTTTGCTGATTGCGTTATCACGTAATTAGATGGCTACATTATACGTTGCTGAACATAACTTCCCCAATAGAACAAGCAATTACAAGGAAATGTAATCACATGTCATTTTTCAATCATGGGCTATTCTGGTATCACTTGACGAATCTTTATTGTGGGCATTGCAGCATAAGCCCTATCGTAATTTCTCATTCAATGCTTAAACTCAAAAAAAAAAAAAAAACGATTTTCCCCAGCGTTTGAGGTCGAGTTCTCTCGACTATCACCGACTAATTGGCATGCTTAGATTGAGACATTGCGCGATATTCCTGTGAAAAAAATCTCTCGTTTGTCGAATCCCTACGGATCAATTGGCGATGATCCTCACAGCCTCCCCCTCCCCCATCTTCACTCCCTCTCGCGCCAGATGTTAACCCGCCCCCGGGCCGCTCATAAATATACATTTAAACGTATTCAGGTTACACCCCCCTTTTGGGTTATTCGTTTTTGCTATTTTCCACCCTCCCCCCCTTTTACCACCCCCTACTCCCTCTTTCCACCCCCCCTACCCCCATTCCTCCTTCCCTACCCCCTCACTTCACTCATCCCCACGCCTCGACGTCGGCGGAATTTTGATGCTTCCGGATTTCTTGCCTCTATTTTGCAGCGTTTCGGATGTCGCCCTCCCAAGCTGTTTTTTTTTGGCTCTTTCTTCGGGCTATTTGACGGGGGTTGAGAGAGGAAATGGGTTTCCATTGAGAAAACTAGGGGGGGACACGTGGGTCACAAGGGGATAACGGGGGGGAGAAGGACACGAATAAAAACCTTTTGGAAAAATTTTCGGTGACGGATACCTTATGCTAATAGTAGTATTAATACGGAGAGTGGGAAAAATGAAACATTTATTTGACTTGTTACTCCGAGGTGTAATTTAATGCCTGTTAAGTTCGATCCGGGGACGCGGCAGCCTATTGGATAGATGGTAGAGGCTCCTGATCGGAGGGTCACTGGTTCGGATCCCAGACGATTCCTTTGGGGCGATGCTAACTCTAATAATCCAAGCGGTGCGATTTTATGGGCAATATAATTTAGTGAGGGACCGAGTGTTAGCTCAGAGAAAGAAAACCGCCCGGCTTTCTACTCTCCCTCGGTGCATGTTGAATGCGAGCGCCTGAGTAGGGGCTCACAGTTCGGCGTGACCTTCGCCCTCGCCCATGGCAACTCTTCCTCGGGTCGATCGCCACGGGTGGATGGGATCGGGGGTGCGGGCGTGTGACTTCCCTCGCTGTCTTGCCACAAACCTCTCATGATTAGATAACACTTAAAACACAATGTTGACAAAAATAATAGGAGGTTGACCAAATTTAAATATCATTAAATTCGCGCGAATGCAAAACAGAACAAATGAAGGAGGAAGTTGGAGCTTTTGGGAAGAAAGTAATCCAGAATATTCAATTAGATTCCTGGAAATGGGACGGAGAGAGTTTTGAGTTGTTGTCACCCCTTTCAATGGGCCTAGAGAGTTACTTGAACTTCGCATCTAATTTAGAAAGATGATGGAAATGGAGAATTAAAATCATGGTTGTCACTTCCACATTTTTACTGGGCGAAAATAATTGCCAAGTTAAAACTTCGAATTTGTATTGCTTTTCTATGAGATTGAATGATGATTCACTGTTGTTTTCTTGCATTGTCGTGGTGTTGCTATATGTAAGCTAAGAGGCACATGTCTTGCCTTAAATGTGACTTTTTGATGACTTGCAATTGAATTGAGACAATCAACCGCCAATAAAATGAATGCAAACGAAGACCGAAATGAGTTGGTGCCACCGTGCGAGAGGAGCTCATTCCGAACTCGATTCATAGATTCAATCTCAAATGAAAAATACATTGTTTATATTTTATTATGAAACAGCGCGCGTTTTTTATTTCCGGCGCAGGTGCATTGTGCCGTAAATAAAAAATATAAATGCCGTAAATAAATTATTATCGCTTTACCATAAATTTTGGAGATAAATTGCTGGACTGAGTTTTTACCTACGCCCAGAGAAATGCAATCATCTCCCTAAAAAATAAGTGACGCTATGAATTGAGTGCAAGGTATAGGGGCAGAAAAAGGTGGTACCTCCCACGTGTTAGTGTGTAACCGACGGAGATCCCGCACTGTGGCGTGCGGGTCGTTCGTCCATAATTGCGTCCATATGCAATTACGAGATGCATGAGACGATGTCGACACGACTTCAATTACTACAAGTTAGATACGCCCGTGGTGAAAATTTGCGAAATATTATGAAATCTTTGGCAACATCGATACTCACAATCATCAATGATATATATCAATTATCTTCTCATTAAAAGCTAAAGTTACACTAACACAGAAAAAACCGTTTAAAAAGATTGGATTGGTTTATAGAGTAAAACCGAGAAGAATACGTGTGTTGAATGATTCGATACGTCCTTCTTAATTTCCTTGTTTGTGCATCTTATGGAACCGCCTTTCTTTAGTCTGTGCAGGATAATTTTGTTTTTTAAGAATAATATATGAAAATATTCAGGTTTCTTTTAAATTAAGTCTCAGAAATATCAGCCATTTTGTAATGAAGACTCCATTCAAGTTCAATCCACTCCCAATATTTTGCAATTTGATAATTAGTTTGTTGGTTTTGTATTATTTGTTTTTGTAAATGTACGCTCGTCGGCTTCGACCAATGAAACGCGTGAACCAAATCCAATACAATTACGATTTATTTAAAAAAATTAATTTTTTAATATGTATCATTTAAACAGTGAATAAATTATAGAGGTTTGGCGACACATTGATTAGCGTAAACTCTCCCAAGATATTAGAAAAATTCCTTAGATTAGAATTATTATGCAATCGTCTCAATTCTTGGCTGAAGAAGTATAAAATTGCTAATTAAACAAGAAAGCAATATTAGGGGAAGTGCGTTTCGTCATTGGAGTGTGCTGAGATTTTTAACTTATTCCCGATCCAAATGAATTTTTCGACCCGATGCGGCTTTAGTCGTTTTATTTATGAAAAATAATGGAATTTCAAATGACACACCCACTTTGTCCCAAATTTTAAGATAGCCATCGAGAAACGAAGCTAAATAAACGTGCTCGTCTAATATTGTGCTGACTATATCTGAATTGATACGACCTAAATGACTTTCCGGAAAAGAAGCTCTCAAATCATTTCATCAATAGAAGAGAATAAGAAGTGTGCATTGGACACCCGTCGCTGGAAGTTCATGACGGCGGCTCTGAGAAAAGAAACCAGCAGAGGAGGCATTTTACAGAAAATTGTCTCGCCGCTCGTTTAATATTTTAAGTAATTCTCGATCCTTCTGTGCGAGTTGTTCTCGCTGCCAGTCAAAAGCGTGCGTATCAGATGGAGGCGCTTTTCAGTAAGTTTTAATGTCAAAGCACCCTACTCCTGCCAGGGCTCGCGTTCGTCATTTCGTTTAACCCACCTGTGTCTGTCGCGGCCAGATCTCATCCCTAACATGGAATTCGTTTTCAGCGCGCTCGTGAGTGCGCGATAGCACTCTGTGTTGGCGAGTGATTCAAAATTAACAGCAACAGACGAATAAATATCAAAACAACGCCAAGCGTTTGAAGGAAGTAAATGGAAATATTTTTTTCTCATCAGTACTATTAGCGTGCGCTGATCCCGAAACTATAATTTCCCAACATAACACCTCTTTGTTTGCGAACAAGAACCCGTTTAATTCACGAATTCGGTAATTTGTGTGGGGATTGGTAAATTTGAAGTTGACTGATAAAGGAGTGGATTTTGGATTCCCCTTAAACCAGAAGTAAACTCGAAAAGACCTTTGTACGTGTATAACTAGTGCCTCGTTTGATAGTGATTTCTTTCTATTTGTTATGTATGTCCAATGTGCATATCATTTGAACATACGAATTGTGGAGAAATGTTGAAGAATCTTCTTTTCTCATGACCTAATTACTTAATTCAAGCTTTCATGAAAGGGTTACTTTGTTTAGATATGCAAAAAATTTCAAAAGTCATGAAGAACACGTTATAAATTATGCTTTTTATCACAATTACCATGTAACTAAAAGAATGAATGACAGTACTATTAGATTGTTTTGTTAAATTCCTCTCCGCTCCACTCGGCTCTCTGCTTTGCCAATCTTCAAATTCTCTCGCGGATTTTTTCGTATTGTTGCGTGTCTCTCATCACCGGTCAACTTGCCTTTGCCCTTCCCCTCTGTAATAGTTATCGTTAGGGTATCTTTGTTTTCATAAGGATGTCGAGAAACGTATGTTGACTAAGGAGATTTGCTCCTTTCTTAATGGTTCATTTGCCGGCAAAATTCATTTGCGTGACCTCTTTACATTGAAATGAACTCTCGAATCCCCAATTGGCATTCATTCAATCACCAAGAACCACTGGAAAGTAAAAAAACCAATCGCTGAAAAAGTCGAAGGTTCGGCATTTTTTATTATTTTCCGAGTTAAATTACAAATTATTCACTGGAAGGTGGGGAATTTTAAAAAATTGAAACCACGGTCGTTTATTTTCGGTTCCACAAAGGAAAGAATTAGCATCCCGCTCCATCAAGAGGGTACCAAGGCATAAAAGCAAACGAGGGACACCCTCGTTTGCTTTTATGCCTTGGTACCCTCTGGGGACCCTGCTATTTAATTCATGTGATCCTAGGGTTCCGTATAATATTATTTCGGAAGCACTGTCCATTTGATAGGCCTCACCAATATACTGAAAATGTTTCACTTTTCTGGCCAATTTCACCTTCGAGTTTCTTTTTGGACAATAGCAATCTCGATCGGCTGAAGACGGCTCATTATTTGATCATCAGCCCGCCTTTCTTCCTTTAGAAGCGGTTCTTGTCCAGTGAAGAATGGAATACGAAGACTGGCCTTGAAGGTGAACTTGACTTCTCTTTTGACCATAATGTTTTCCATTGTCTGTTTATGTCTATGATACTTATTATTAATATTAAAATGAACGTGACCGGTTTGCTTGATCGTGTATTCCAAAGACGTGGAAGGCAGAAATAATGTTGAACGTACAAAACCTTCCTTTATAGAATAGGATGAAGTAGACCCCGGAATAAATTTAAAACCAGGAGAAAAAGCTCGTAGTTTTAACATCAACTTCTAGATCAAAATGTGCAGAATCAGTAATCGACATAGATCTACATAATTCATAAGACTAAATAAGGATTCACTTTATGGAATGTACGGTACACTGCGCCAGAATGACTTTGGAAAATTGACTTTGACGAGGGCGGCGACAAGAGTGTGCGAGCGCCAGAAGGGCGGTCATCGGCCAAAGTGCCTCTCCAGACTGCGTGGTATTTCAAAGGCAGCAAAAGTAGCAACGTAAAAAGGTATACCTTTCCTACACTATTTAATGTAATGAAACTTGCGTTGCACAGCGAAAGCGTTAAAGTCGACCAAATGAGTTGGTTAACTATGTACGATGGTGGTCTGAATCGTTTCCGACCTAACAAAGATACAAGACATTTTTCCTCAATATTTCTGAGGTCGGAAACTTTTCAGACCACGCTCGTACTCCTGGGGTGTTTTTGGTAAGAACAAGACAGTTAAGATAGAGGATGAGTGGGTCATGAATTAATGAAAGATACGATTTCATCTTCACCGTTTTCGGGCGTTTTTACATGCCGAAGGTCGAACAATTAAAGAGAGGAACCAAGGAAGAGTGATTGTTTAGAGATGAAAGGGTACACTGACTATGATCAAGAGATGAGACGGAGTCCCGGGAACAGAAGGGTACTTATGTGATAATGCGAAAGAGACGGGAGCAGCGTAATATGCAAGGACGTGAAAATATTGATAAAATTACTGAAATGGGGAAAATGCCCCCAAAAATACATTAAAACCAGACATTTATAATTGTGTCCGCCCCGAAAGAAGAAGGTGGAAAGGAAATTTTTCGTGGAATTTGAAAATGTGTCAGAAGAGAGATAGGTGGAGACCTTCCACCCGATTACTGAAGCAGTTCAAGGCTTTTTAATTAATGGGTTTAGCTCGTCTTTGGCCAGGGTATTCCATTCCTCGGCTCCTCAATCAAAAAAATGAGGGCTTCCCTCAGTTCGTCCTTTGCTTGAGAGTCTCGGTTTTCCAATTTCATCCTTTTCCATTTGCTCTCTTGATACCCCGCTACCTCTCTCATTCAACACAAAAAACCAACCCGGAACGGTTCTCCTGTTCAGCCTGGCGAATTTTCGTAATTATTTTCGATCTAAATTTTTTATATCACCTCGTTTAAGCTTGGTTTTCTATCTTTAAATTTACTTGAGTGATGCAACTCCGCGCGAAATTTGGTTATTCGACCGCACTTCGGGCGTCGTGGTGGCTAAGTGTTGCGTTGGACAGGGTGTCGTATCGATCGGGGAGGGTTATGTGGGGGAGCGGGCACTCGGCGCAAGGAAAGGAATGTGGAGGGTGACTAGTTAAAGCGGGGGTGGCGAGGGGGGGGGAGAGCGGGGGAGGAGTGCGTGCGGCTGGCGAAGGTTTGAGGTCCGATTAAGCGTCATCGTCGCCGTGGAGGACGGAGGGGGTGGGGCAATCCAAAAGCATTATTCAACGCGAGGATAATTCGTTCCGCTTGGAATTGCGCATTCCTCTCTGTCAAAAAAAATGATGCAGCGAAATTGGTCGCGTTCTGAATCGATTCCCATCTCCTTTTGTAGATGTGGAAGCGAAATAATTTTGGAATGCCATTATGAGCGTAAATGTTGAGGGATGTGGGAAAAAAAGAGAGAGGGAAGGAAGGAAGATGAGGATTTGCGGAAGAATACAGATTAAATATACTGTTAATTGAAAGGCGTGAACAAAAGAGCGTTACGCTCATTTTGTCTTGACGAGAGAATCGATTGGAATTGAATCACCAAAAGATTAATAATATGCACATGCATATATATACAAATCATATATCTTTATGGTCATATATGTACTATGGACATATATGTACATATATATATACATATATATATACCTATATATACATGTATATATATACCTATATATACATGTATATATATACATATATATACATGTATATATATATACATATATATACATGTATATATATACATATATATATATATATATATATATACATATATATACCTATATATACATGTATATATATATACATATATATACCTATATATACATGTATATATATATATATAATATGGGTGTCTATATATATATAATATGTGTATATATGTATATATATAAACCTGTTACCTGTGTGTATATATATATATATATATATACACAGGTAACAGAAGAGAGTAAGGTGTAGTTGGAGAAATCCTTGAGAGAACTTGTTCCAAGAGACACTGTAGACGAGCGTAATTAATCTGATAGGAAGAGAAGAGCATGAATGAAACTATGTATGAATGGGGTAGGGATGAGAAAAGTACGTAAGGACAAGGTAGAGTGGAAGAAATTACTAAAAGTTTGTATTTTGTCAATAAATTGAGTTTCCTAAATTAATTTTTGATTGGACTGTCTTGACTTTGTCTACCCCGATAGAAGGAAGAGATATGAAAGATATTTGACCATGCAAAAATGCAAATTATTTTGTTTATTCATGGGCATGTAGAATGTGGATTGTGAAGTCAATGTCTCCACCAGATTCAAAGTATTTTATGCGAAGTAAGCCATGTCATGGGATTGCCTTCTCTCTCGTTCTTCCATATGCTTAATCCCGTATTATAAGTTATTTAGTTTCATGTAATATCTGGTGCCAATTATCAGAGCAGTTAACTTTAATATGCACCGCCCATCTGGAACCTATTTCGGTGTACCTATATCACGTGGTGGTAAGGAAATAAATGTGAATGTAATCCTGTCAATGTACTCATACATCTCTTTCAATGGATGTCTTTTTGAAGAATCTAGTGAAAGGCATTGGCAATAAGCTCCATGTCTTTACCAAGGCATTTATATATCAATCAACAGTGATTATTTGGTCGAGGGTATATTATTATTGAACTTATTTTTCCCTATCCTTATCATATACTCAGTAAATATTAAATACTGATTCCACCATTCTTACAGAGTGAGGATATGATCCTTAAAAATTTAAATTTTGAATGAAAGTTTTCTCATATGTTACACATATTTCATTTTGTGCCTGATCAATCAAATGAATTACTTCGATTTCACGCTGTTTTCGGTCACAGCTACGAATGCATATTTCTCATCATTATTTCGGAAATGTAAACATGTTTTAGGTAAATATACACTCATTATTATGTATCATAAACGATGATGGTGTATGAAAACGATTTTTTCCGTTTTCATGTCTTTGCTAAACAATTTTAATTTTAATAATTTATTTAAAAAAATATTCCACAGAGAATTCTCCTTTTAGCCGAACACACCTCAAAGAAGGTCACATTTAAGTCAAATCATCCTGATGGTTTGGTGGTCTCATACATTCAGGGTATTAAAAGACTTCTGTAAAATAAACAGGCATAAAGTAAGTATAAGCATAAATAGAATGCCTTCTATGAAGTGAACACAGAAAAATTTCTGGTTTTTATTGGTCGAGTTAAAATCACCGCAATGTTTTAAGTGATTATTTTGGTCGTCGTGATTCTTCTTTTTGATGTCACCCTGACAAGCGGTAGTTGAGGGATGTGGAGGGATTTCAATTCATGCTGCGCCATCTCCGGGCTACATTCGCGCCAATGCATTCATAAGGATCTCGCCTTTGGACTGCACGAAGGATTTGATTTTTTCCGCCACCATTGCTTGTGCCCTTTTGCGATATTTATGCTCCCCTTTCGCAGTTCTCACCAGATTGCGTGTGAGTCAACTTAAAAAAGTCCCGACAAAACTAATCGTTCCTTCGCTTCCCTCCTTTTGTGCGTCCCTTTTTTCCGAGCAAAATTCCTTTTTTGTTGCAGAGAGTTTTTACTCCAAATAGCTCCCAGTTTAATTGTCACTTATTGGATGGAATATTGTTCGTAATGAACTTCTGAACAGTATTTAGGAACGTACGAGTGACAAATACCTAAAAGACATTTCATTACCCAAAAAAAAGATTCAATTGAAGTGTATCTGTCTGCTTTACACCTCCATTGTCTTGTTTCTTTTCCATCTGTCCTTCTATTTTTCCACATGCTGATAAATTCACTTGGGGAATCATTTCCCCGCCATGCGACACAGATTTGTTCGAAGACCTTATTCCTTTTCTTTTCCCAAGATCTTGGCTTCCGCTCTTTCCACTCTTCTCCGCTTAAACAGACGCCAGGCATGAATCGTTACCGAATTACTTCCTCCCATTTTTTCAACATTTTCTTCTCCTTTATTTATTTTTTCCATGCTTTGTCAACAATTTAAATCTTTTCATACCAATACCATCTATATATGCCGTGGTATACATGCATAAGTATACGTATAATAAGTATATCCTTCATTTCCACCTCTCCTATTGCCTTTTTTTTAAAACTTCAATTGCAAATATTGGAGCAGCGTAATTGGTCGATGACGCCGTAATATTAATCGGTATTTGTGGTCGCAAATGGTTATCATTTCAACTTTTGTAAATATTGAGCGCTTTGGTAGGACATAGGCTCCAACTTCAACGGATGTAATCTCAATTCAAATGTACGGCCAAATAATTAATGTTTGTACGTGGTGCAAGATAGTTTTATTGCTTTTGACATTAAGCCTAGCTTTGCTCAATAGTTTTCCATTTAGTTACAAGCATTTTTTTAGTATTTTAATGGCTATTTTTAATGAACCCTTTGAAATTCTGTGCATACGATTTAAGTCGCCCTCATCCTACGAATATTTAAAATTTTACTTTTTCGGTTGTAATTAATTCATTTCAATGTATACTACGATGCAATTTTCGTGTTATTATTTTTATTAAATCAACTATTGAAATCTCGAACTTAAGTTCCTGACTAATGTAATTGGAAATATTTCATGTTCGTCATTCCTTGTTAGCGAGTATTCCTTTATTAGCAAATTATTTCCGAAGCCATGAATTAATCTTTTGTGAAAAAGTCTGGTTTATTTTTAAGCGCTACGTCGGGATAAATATATCAGCAAAAGAATAGGTGCAGGGCGTGCAGGTATGCGGTTTGTCGTTCAACGGGGTATACGCGCATACACACAAATCTCATAAGAGATACGACGAGCGAACCTCTGTGGATTGAAATATCGAGTGCTCGCGTCAATCTTTTGGAGAAGGAGCAACTCCAAAAACGAAAGACTCAGGCATGAGAGGTCAAATCACTTGAGGGCGATAATAGATCATCTTCTCTAGCAACAAAAACTCGTCCAGCTCCGGCGTCATCCGCCCATTGCAGCTTTGATAAGTATGAGAGCGAGGCTCGACGTACCGTTCGCTCTCCGTACGCCGTTCACGGTCGAAATTTATTGCCATTCGTCTCCGTCTAAATTTTCAAATTCACATCCACCACCTTCCAATTTTATTCCCTCACTCCTTTTTTTCAGGGTCCCAGGGTCGAATAATTCAGCCGAAGAGGCACTGTTGCGTCGCTCCGAATGATAACTGTGACCGGTTTCAATATTTTAGATTAATGGCTGGCACAATCGAAAATCAATTTCAATCGTTCTCCCTCCCGAAGTGACAATTGATCTGGTCCCTCACGTCTCGTGTTTCGTCGTTTCATGGCTGCTGAAATATTTTTCGTCCCCAGCTCGATCGGTGGTGAGGAAATTATGAATCACGGTCTCTCCATATATTGGGTCACGTGTCAGGACGTCGGGACAAGGAATGATTAAAAGGGTTACGTGTGAGGGATGAAAAGCAAGTAGGACGTGACGAAAGAATACGAATTCCTCGCGATAAACCTGCGACGAATCGCAAAAGAAACTGCTCTTTTCCAGGAAGTTGAAATTTTGCTACTACGAATGACATTTTATGACTATTATTCGCTCACACTGTCTTTAAACTGGCTGAGAGAAGCAAGAACTATTTGAAAAGGTTACGAGACCAACTTGAAGTATTACTTAAGTCTCAATACTCATCGAAAAATGAAAAATATTGCACTTCTACGAATTATTCTCCGACATAAATGTCTTCCATCACACCAAGCCTTAAATTGAGTCTTATCGTCGAGAATTACCTCAAATCGTTGGAAAAATAATACATGAGGCGTAGGGACAAATTTGAATGAAAGGTGGACGACCGCGACAGTATTCCAGTTTTAAAGTTCAATAGTCTTCTGGTCTCAAATATTAAATATAAATATATACACAATATTTAGGCTTTGGGCATGAATACATGAGACAGCGCGTAACATCGAAAGGGCATTCTATCAGCAATGTGAAAAAACACGTGGGCAGTAGACGCGCCTCAATTATACTGACGGCCTACTCTCTAAAGAGCGTAAAAGTCAAGCATACTATATATTTCAAAGACATTTTTCGATATGCTATATCTTAAATCTTAAAAGGCCTAAAAATAAAACTCGGAATTTATTTAAACCTTAGGTTTTGAAAATGTGTGTGTAACAAAGGATACAAGTGTTTTTGTGTATTCATTTTCCGTCATGAAAAGTTTCCGTGACGTGAACGTGAAGCCTGCAGCTGCGCGATTCGTAAGTTTGAGAAAAAAGTTTTTCAGTTTTTTTCTCTGGAGCATTTGTTTTATGATTTAATTCGAATAAATTTCTCAAAGTTTCCACATTGACGGATGCACCATCTGGCGTGAATCACTCTTTAGTGGGCCGGCCCCCGGCGCTCCTTCAACGCGGGCGTTGACTTTGCCCGGCGTTCCCTCGCGTGATTCGCGCACGAGAGCGCGCCATTGAGGCTTGTGGTCAGTAATTGCATTCCGACAGACTCCGACAGCACCACCCCGAACAGCCTTCGAGCCCAACAGCCCTCGAAATATTATCCTGACCTCAATGCCATCGATGGACGTGTGCGAAAAACCAGCAGCACACCACGATGGAAGCATAGACGCCAAGCACTTACGTATATCGCCACTTCGAGCGATGAAGGAGAGCAATCGCTCCAGTCTTAAGACGATTAGCACGAAGATCACTCAAGGAGGCGCTCCAATTACGAGACCCCGCAAGCGTCGAGGTACCAATTGCTGTCAAGTTGCGTCCATCAAGATCTTTGGTTCGAGGAGTTAATCGATACATATGGAGTGATGCGACATCAACGGAAGTCATTTCACTCGATTTCTATCGACCGAAAATGTCCGTGGTGCACGGCCAGGAGTGTGTACAACCCTTAAACGGTCATCAACCCCCTTCACGCCCGTTGAAAACCGCCTCCTGAGGGAATTTTTCATTCTTCGCGACGTCGACGTCATGTTCTCCAGGGTTTACAAAGTTCTCAAGTCTCTTCAACGGAGGAGAAATGAATTTCATATTATTTTTATAATATTAATTTTCCAAATGCCCGTTGACCGACTGCGGTTCAAAAAGGCATTTACCGGCTTGTAGGCCAGCGGCGTTTCTTCCGATTCACTCAAGGAAGGAGGGGGGAGAGCAAACGCCAGTTTCCGCCTTCTTTAACTGAATGGGTCGAATGGATCCCATCCGGGGGATCGACTTGAGAAATGCTCTGCCCGACCGCGCTGCAAAAGAAATGCAGTCACGAGTCCGAGCCCATCTCCCGTGAGAGAGCACTCCTCTAGCACTGAGTGGCGACCGCGTCTCAATCAGATTGCTACAGTTCAATAGTCTCCCGATCTCGAACATAATCTGAGCATCCAAATGGTTGGAAGTACGACGCGTCGTGTTGGCCATATCCAGGTGACTCCTCTCCACACTCACAGCATAAAAACTAGATTCTTGCATTTAAAAAATAAGTTTTTGTGCTAAAAAACCACATGTGTCCCTTGGAAGTAAGCTGAATTTTTGAAGTTAACGATTTAGTTTGACCTAAGCGCCACGGGAGTATTGACCTCACAACACATCAAAACTGACCCTCGGGTGAGGAAACTTTGATTGGGTGCATGGACGGCTGCAAATGCAGTTAAAAGCCGACTTTGTTTACTTTTCTACATCTCTATCATAATTGACTGAAGGAAACCTTCTCAAAGGAAACGCAAATCTCCAAAGAAGTCGTTTC
This sequence comes from Hetaerina americana, assembly GCF_022747635.1. NCBI lineage: Eukaryota > Metazoa > Arthropoda > Insecta > Odonata > Calopterygidae > Hetaerina > Hetaerina americana. The sequence continues at coordinate 482,749 of NW_027286559.1, forward strand.
ATTGAATGCAGTCTCAAGAAAAAAAAGACAACACCCAAGGAGTCAAAATTAATGAGAAAAGCAAAAACGCGGACAGCTCTCTCTGGTGACCTGCTTCCAAACTCTTATTTACACTATTGTAATTTATTCAACTTACAAGCTATGAGCAAGTAGTGTAAGGTATATAAGTTCATCACCCTTAACGACGGTCTTCTTTTGGGTAAATTAAGCAAAAAATGCTGAATTGAGTAACTCCTGGGAGCAATCGTTTGAACAATTTCCCCGTGTAAGCATACTTCCTTCTCTTCCAGTACACTCATATGTTGCTTCGCACATGTTGTCCTTTGTTCCTGAAACAACTAATAGTCCTCTTTCTCCCAAGTCTCTTCGACACCATTCAACTTTCCACTTTCTCAAACTACCCTTAATGACATGCGGTGTCCTCCGTATGCCACCCACGCCCTTTCCGCCAGCATTCGCGCGCCTTTTGATCATCCATTCATCTTCCCCACCATATTTTTAAAACAGCCTGCCAAGTTATAAAGAAATCATCGGCTCGCTCAGTACTCTATCCGTCTTAGCTCACCACGTGATCGCTCCTCTCATCTAGCGCGACTGCTTTCACTTCAAATGCATCATCTTCCATTTCATTCCCTCTCCTGCGTCGCCAGAGCTATTCACGACTCTCTCTCTCTCTCTCTCTCTCTCTCTCTCTCTCTCTCTCTCTCTCTCTCTCTCTCTCTATCTATCTCTCTCTCTCTGGCTATCTGCTGGGCTCTCGGTCAACTGAACAGCATCCTCGTCAGGACAGGTCAATTTAAATCTCTACTGTTTACACCTACATAAAGCCATCCCTATTACATTTATCCAAAGAAACATTGAGCAGTTGAATGTCACAATGGCTCTTCAATGGTCATCGTAAAACATGCCTGAGATAGTTGCATGTTTGTTGTGATATATTTTCAAAGTCGAAGGAATCTGCATCATTGAAGTGCTGATCAAAATCTAGTAAATATCAGTAGCATAAAGAGCAGATGAATTGAATTTGATTAACTCTCGAGATGCTCCCAACGGAGCATCCCTTGGTAAAGGGATGAACTCCCCTTCCTTAGTTTTAATCGTGCAACCACTCCGGAGAGAAATGGGGTATTATGTAGATGTAGATGGTGTCCTAACACCCCCCGCCACACGCCCTTGCGGCGGCTTGCGGGGTATTAAGTAGATGTAGATGTAGATGAAATGTTTCCAAGCGCCCTTGCGCGTGTGTTAGGTGAGGGTTTGCCCTCGTCCTGTCAAGGAACGACACCTGTTCTTCCCTGCTATGGCTCGTAGGACCGCGTTGAATTCTTATAATCCGCGTGTTTATCAAGAGATCGCAAAATCCTTCGCGCTCAGCGAGAGAGAAATACTAGAGTATACAAAAATACAGTTATATAGAGGATTTTCGTGCGTAACTTTGCTTGCTTTTCAGTTCCGAAGGTTTTTTTCAAGGGGCATACTTTTATCAATTTCAGCCTTTGAAATGGAAAATTAATTCCATGGCCCTCTGACTTTCATCTTTTGGAATGAGGTAAAAGTCAAAATCGAATCCCTCCGCCCTTCAGAGATTCTAATATTAATTATGATCCGAATATTTTGAGCCCTACCAAGGTCAGATAAAGTTATTCTGAACCCTTATCGTTAGTGGAAAAAATTATATCTTATATCTATCCGTTTCAAACTTAACCTCTCTAACGTTAATAAATGAAAAAGAAACACTTTGTTCCAATCCACCAATTACCAAATTGGTGGATTGGAACAAAGTGTTTCTTTTTCATTTATTAAAATGAACTTCCACAAAGTTGAGGCTGAAACTATTGAACTCTCTAACGTTATTGACGTGATCTCACCTACCGTGGTACGATGCGGTACATTCTTTTAGTATGGGAGTAGTAATACATTCCTGAGTTTCTCTTGAGAGGAATAATATTTCCTCCGTCATAATATTCGTAGTAAAGTACAATCAATATTGTGCTTAGTTTTATAGCAAATAAACAGCTGTAACCCCTTCTTATCTGTCCTCGCCGACAGCCAAAATTTTCTTCATTGAATTCACTCGATTTTGGCATACCGTAAATGATTGAAATGAGGTCAATGCATTGAATTCGTGTGTGGAATTACGATCTTCGTGTTTCTGGCGCCTCAACTGTGAAACAGGTCAAGTTGTAAAGAAACCCATTTAAGGGAATCGACTCCTTCACGGGTCCTCTAACTAACCTACTTAACCAGTTTGTAATATAACTTCGGTGTATCATGTATTAAGGTATACACACGTTCAACGTAACATATAGTAACGCATATTTACGTAATACGGACTCACTTTCTGTTCCACTGGGCTAACATTCAAAGCTTCAAGGATGGTTTGTAAGTGATCTGAGGCACGAACACAACCTTTTAGTTAAATATCGTTATATATATATAAGGAAGGAATTATTTGACAATAGGGCATGTTTTGCATCTAGGTTTAATGCAGGGCATGGGAGTGGTTTTGGGACGGGGCGGGGATTTAATGAGAGGATTGGTTGATTTGAGTAGATTTGGGCGTTGGCTGAGGCGTTTGAAAGTAACGGAGGGACACGTGGAAAAAGGTTGATGGTGGAGTTGTGGTTTTTGAGGATAGGGTGGCGGATTTTTAGGATTGATCTCAGAGACTCTAGGGCAGGGAAGTATGTGATACAAATTGAAAGAGGGTGGGTATCTGTGATGGAGGAAGGTTTGGGAGTGTAAGCACGTCTTCCGATTCTTTTGTTTAGGAGGACTTCATGATAACCTCGTTTGAGGAGGGAATGGTGTAGATTTGAGAGGAATCAATCAAGTGACTCGGGGCCATCGCAGATTCCGTGTCCTCTTATGCTGCATTAGCTGGCATTTTGAGACATTTAACGAATGCGATCGCTTTATTCGGACAAGAAATCTTAGGGAACATGCGCGGGCTTTGCTAATGCATTTCACGAAGGGGGTAGTCGATTCGATAAGGGGGCGTGGTTTCAAAAGGCACCGGAGAATGCCGCCGGAACGAAGCGCCCTCCCGGTGCAGGAACCGAACTCAAAGAGGGATCCGAGAGCGATCAAACTCGCTTTGCCCCTTCTCCTGAAGTCCTAGAAGAGGAGGAAGAGTCGATTCCACAGAGGGCCACGCGAATGGAGACACGACTGGGAAACGAAACCCGGTTTACGGACGCAATTCCGGAGAAGGAAAAGGGTCACTCGTTGAGGATTCGTTAAGGCAGCAGAGAGAGGAGACTGAGGTCTAGTCGTCGGAATACCCCGAATCGAAACGATTATATCCGGCTTAGTTAGCGGTGGGTGGGGAAACCCTTCGCAGGAAGAGAGACCTGTTGAACCCCTCCAGGGTCCTCTTTGTGTGGGCATGGGTCCCACTCAATTCCTTAACGTCCAACTCTTTTAGAAATTCCCTGCACGGCCTTCACGACCACCGAAGACTGCAAACTCGAGCCCAACCCAGTGTGCAGGTCTAGTAGGTGGTCTCCACTTGGGTCGGACCCTTGTGGATACTCCGCTAGGGTTCCATGGTTGCCGTCATAACTCGAGAATCTGTGACAGATATACGTAGGTTCATTTTCTTAAAGTGAATCTTGACACTATGTTCAAAATTAAGGATTTCGGAACATTTTTAAGAAATATTGTATTATTCACAAAACTCTAGACTTATGACACGGCAAATTTTACATTATTTCGGGTTTTGCTGCATTAGTCATTCCTGATTACGGCAGTTTTGTCATCGTCACTTTGATCTGACCACGGTATCTGGATCAGTGGCGCAGCCGTACTGTTTCCTGTACTGCTTTCAACACATAAACAATGAACGCGATTAAACCCACGGTAATGCAGACTTCATCAGCTGCAAGCCGCGGAAGCCTTCGCGAAAGCATATCATGACATTTATCAATATGCACATTAACTGAATGCTTTTCATTCTAATATTTGAGAACAATTTTGGCAATGTATATTAAGTATTTTACGCTAATAAATATTTAAATCTACCACTTAATCCGTCCAATTTGTGTTTAGGGGAGGGCGACTCATTTAATGAAGACTATCCTAATAAAATAAGCAGTCATTTCCAACAGAGTATAGGTGTCTCAATCGGACTTGACACGAATTCAATATTTATTTCCTTTTTCTAAATTATTTTTCAAACCTGACTCAACCTCTAATGAATTTCATATAATATGACGATGCATATTACATAAAATTATGATTTTCTCAGTTTCTGGAGCCGTTTTGACTTCGCAGCCCGTGAGCCCGGGTTCGAATCCTTGAGCCAACAAATCTTTTCAGTGGTATCCCAATCCCTACTTGAGATGCTTTATCGAGAACACTTTAAATGAGTACGCCGTCCGCGTGATCATTGGACAACTTGATTTAACCTGGAAATGACGATCACCGCGATGTGAGCTTAATCCTTACAATGCAGGAGAACTATGACTGTAGAACTCGCCTTGCTAAATAAGAGAAAACATATTTTCGAGACTCGGTGTATCGTCGAGAGAAAGGTCTGTGAGAATTCCAGCCGGTCTAGCCTATCCTCCTCTCTGGAGGATTCATTTTCCAACTGAGAAGGGGTTATCCTTTTACGTGGGGTGCTGATGTCAGTCATTCGTGGGCATGGGGGCTTCCTTTTATTGGTTTACTCAGGTCGGTGGTATAAACTCCTGGGAGGACACTGTTCCTTCATTCATTCTTTTTCGTTTAGCCGGGCAACCACATCATCCTTGGATTCAGCAGTAATCAGAGATTAATTGGAGATTCAGTAGTCGGCAAATATTATCAAAGATACACTTCATCTACATCTACATAATACCCCGCAAGCCGCCGCAAGGGCGTGTGGCGGGGGGTGTTAGGTCACCAACCGTAAAAAGGAAAAATACCACATGCAAAAAAACAACACGGAAAATTACACCCACAGCAGCGCACACACTCATGCAAAAATCCCTTCATCCAACACTCATGCAAACACATATACCGCAAAACAACTAAAAACTGCACCCCAGGATGCAGCACGAAAGGCATCCTACAACACGCAAGCCAGGACACAACAAGCAAGAAATTGAAACACTTGCCAAATACTTGCTCTGTAGTTCTCCATGCGAGGACCAAAATTCGTAACATCTTCGCAGTATTCGTCGAGCATTTTCCTTTCAAAGTTTAATCGGCAGAGAATCGTATGATTCACCTAGTTACCGCACATTATCCCAGCTATGTTCGCAACGCGTTATCCTCGAGAAACCCTCTCTCGACTTTAATGTGTTTTGGCATTTTAAATGCAATTTACTTTGATATGTTTAGATTCTTCCGACTTTAAAAGCATTCTTTTCGATCGATGTTTAACAGTCTAGGATTAAAGCCCGTTGACCTCCGTCTCTTCTTAGAGATGCAGTGTTCCTCATTCTGTCGTTCCGCTCATCTAGTCCCTTTCTTCACTCGATTCAGCGGACGTTTCTCAAGAAATATTCCCCACCTTAATTCTCGAGTGTTCGTGCATCCCTTTTGAAGAACTTCACCTTTGACTTGAACGCCACTCCATTCGCATTGCCCTCTCCGCTCATACTCGAATCAGTGTCCTCCAAGCCGCAGCACAGGCCCTAAGGCAGCTACCTCGCTTGCGTCCTTTACCCTTGATAGCTCGCAGTTGCGTGATGCCACAAGACCAACGTCAGCGCATCTGCTAATCTCTTCTTTCTCCAATGGTGCACGTCCTAAGGGGTGCCGATAGAGAGCGACAGTGGCGCTTGATTGGTGGCCGCCGAACCCTGGAGGGAGGCGGGGGTGCGATCCATGAACACTACACGATGGTCAACCGCCGCGATGGCGTGTGGCAGGAGGGTTTCACGACCCAGACAAAGTCTGTAAAGGGGATGCATCGGTATTAATGTGTGTGTAAGTCTCCATTTTGGGATGGCCGCGCAATTTGAAGGGAAAATGAGTCCTTGAGTGCTTACAATCGACTGCATTTTGGTGTAGTACTACGCGTGTTCAATGCACCGTCGGACAAAAGCGAACGATGCAAGTTCACTGCAACTGAAACCCGACGGGAGATCTGGAAGAAGCCCGATCTGGGCTGCTTTCAGCACAAAGAATGAGTGGCCTGTAGTTTTCACATCTTAGCCATTATTCCATCACTCGTCGTGAAAAATTATTTTGCTCTATCGCCGTATTCCTGATTCCTATAACGTACACAATTAGCCTTTTAATCTTTGCCAAAGGTGCTGCAAAAGTTGATAAGGGCTTCCAAATGGAGTTCGTGGGTTCGATTATCAATGGTCTGACTTGGTCCCAGTAGAATAGTTGGCGACAGATTCGTTCTTTTTGACGAAACGCGTTTCTGTTTTTGCTTTTTTTATCCGGTCGCAATGTCGGGGTGTGTCATAGATTATTTGTATTATTTTTGAAACGATCGCATAAACTGTGTATAAACTTCAGCTGACGATAGAAATAGGGATGGAAATATAGAATTGAAGGCGAGCCATTACTTGGATTTAAGGAAGAGGATACGGAGATGCCACGAGTATTTCTGTACGGTGAAGAGTTGTGGACTCAATAAAAAACTGAAGAAAATAGGGAGAAGGCTTTCGATATATGTTTGTCGGGGCAATTGTGAGAAGATAATACCGATTTCTTGGTGCCATTCTAGACAACCAGCTCACTTTTCAGCCGCACCTCGACTTTTGCCGTCAGAAGGCAATGGTCGCAAGGAGCCGTCTCGGCTGCCTTTCCTCCGTGATTTCTCCTCCGGGTCACGTCGACAGGATGCGACTTTACAGGTCGATCATTCTCCCGCAGTTTCTGTACGCTTGCCCCGTGTTTGCCATCCGGAAAACGCTCTGGCGTCACCTTGAAACCATCCAAAAAAAGGCTGTTCGATCGTTACTCCAAGTGAGTCGTTTCACTAGGATGGCCGACGTGCGAGCGGCGCATTAACTCCCATCAGTCGCGGAGTTTATTCGCTCGCAGGTCGCGTCTTTCAAATCCCGCCTCGAACCGTCTGGAAATCCGTAGCTACCATCTGGGACTACGATCCCGGAGAGAGACACACTTATACACTGCCTAAAGATATTACTCGCCTATGAGTCTTTTCTATGTCTTTTAATGTTAAATTTTCTTCACAGTATTAAGCCGCTTCACGGCCGGACGGATCTCTTCCTCCGTCCTCTAAGTTATTTTAGTATCATTTTATCCGCTTCACGGTCCTGCTGTCACCCGCTTCCTCAAGCCCAAGTGTAATATCCCGCTGTGGGAAATGGGCGACCCTCGCCTCCGCTTCCTTTTTGTACCGCTCTATGCTCAGAGTGTGCCGGTGGGCAGTTAGTGCTGTCAGTGACCTTTTTTTTTCTTTTTTCTAAAAAGCCGTTCCCTGTCTGCTTTCCTTTCTTGTTAGATTAAGAATTCATATTTTATTCCTAGTTTTAAGTTTCACTTTCTCGCAAACCACACATTTCCACCTCAGTCATGTTTCTTTCTTCAATGCCATGCGTTTCTTATGTGCAATGACCGGTAAAGGTGGGATTTCACTCAACGGGACGGTTTATAATTGCCCGCTTGGGCAGTCAATGAACTTTGGTTGTTGTTGAAGAGCCATGATGCTGGATGACCCGAAATGGGGTCACGGTGAGATGAAGAGTACGGCAGAGGAAAGGTGGCAGTGGAGGAGGAGGAAGTGGCGAGTGGGTAGTGATCCCACTTCAGAAGGAGACGACCATTGATGTGAGGCTTGATGAGTCTTGGGATTGAAAAGAATATCGTTCTTTGTTTATTGAAATGCTCGGTTAAAACTTAAAGAATACAATAAAAAACACGACGTCATCCCTTCATGGTGGAAATCGCCAACTTAATTGAACCAACACATAATAACAGGGTGTATCGCTGACGGTGTGATAAATTTGAATGAGAGGGGAGAAAGGGATATTGTAGAGGGTAAGGGGCGAATGCTCTGGACTCGAGTCCCCTTGTAGCATCCACGCACTTCCGTCGGAACCGATTTCGACGGAAACCCAGGCGAGAAATTCATTAAGGCGCCGCGGGAATCAAGCTGGGGAGAATCGCTTAAAGGAAACCGCATGCCTGGGAGTGGATGATTCTCTCATCAGTGAGTAAGGATTCGTGTTTATGCAATGACGGCAGTATCTACAGCAGCGAAGCGAGTTTTCCCGGAGAGAACGTAGGGAAGTGTCCAAGGAAAAGGATTAGGAATATAATCACTCAACCTTTCGACTTTTTACTTGCCAATTGTATCAGTTTTTTCATATGCTAGCCGTGCGTCAGGGAGTTTTTTCACAAATAATGGAAACAGTGATCGCATTTAATTGAGCAAGAATAAAAACGAAACTCTATTGAACAAATCGTATCCAGTGACGATCGAACAGACTGATACATTTTATAAATGGGTGGCAAAAAATCAGATGTTTTTTACCATTCCATTTTTGTGCTACCGCTATCTCTACATGTAAAGACGATTTTGACGGGATTTCCCAGATTCTGTTTTGTTTCCCATGACTTCATACTCTCCGCTTTTTGTGAGCGTTGGCCTCCGGTGAAATCCCTTAAAAAAACATCCGGAAATCAATAGGCATTGAACCTTTTAATTGTTGCTGTTTGCAGTTGGCAAACATTGAAGTCTGGGTATTCATTTAATTTATTGTTTCCAGTTCTGCGTTAGGTGACGTTGCACTAGCCATACGAACCGTATTTTTGCATTGAATCGAATTTGAATAAAATTGAAAAATTGCATTGAATAAATTATAGTCATTCTAGGAAACATCTTTGCATAATCCCCGTACTACACAGCGATTCAGCGTCGCGTAACTAAGGCATTACAACTCTGACCTTCAAAGGAAGGCGGACAAAGATATTCTTAACCGGCACGAGTGATATTTTCATGTAAAATGTAAAGGAGAAATGTCCAACGAAGACCTGAATATGTACTTTCAATATTTTACCTCAGGTTAAAACGACTTGCATTGAACTTACGGACTTAATAAAAAATTATTTCGAGTTTTCTCCTGAAACACGGAACTAAAAAGGAAATAGATTCAATGTCTTGTTTGATTTATTCTATTCTCTATAAAAATACCCATTTCAATTTCTGTGTTTTAAAAATATGTATGTATGTACTCCTAGATTTCAGCCCAGTGCCTAGCCAAGCACCACGGGGAACTACGCCACCATTTTCTTGAAATCCTTATGGTCATAATTCCTATTTTCATGATTCAGAAGTACTGCAGAAGTAAGATAAAAAAGTGCCGACGGTAAACTGATGACATAAATCAAATTTGAAAAATATGTTACCGATTCCATGACATATAGATCATATTTAGAATTTTTCCCCTGAGTAACTTGAGAGTAGCATATCGGGGTCCCGAATTGCATGCACTATCTGGTCCATCTGAGAGCATTTTGAAAAGGCGTGACGTACAAATAAATATTTGATGAAGTTTTCTCGGGTCTTCCACTGGGTCAGGGGTTCCATATTGGCATACTTTAAAAATCATTTTTCGGCGACGTTTTCTTTTATTATTTCTATCTGGTATAACATACTCTCATGCCACATTTCGGATTCGCGGTCCATCGAGAAGTGGTTCAGGGAGACGCGACGGCCAGATGGAACACCAGTAAGATAAAATTTCGACTGGGCAATCGAAAGAGACTAATCAATAAATCAAAATTAGGAGTCTGACTTATTCCTTGCTCATGAATTGGGTCAGAAAATCATTTTCTATCCCTCTCTATCTCTTTTTCTTTGGGAGTGACGAACTTCTCTTCCTCTGGGGGACACCATGAAACCTCGTGGCTGGAAATTTCGGCGTATTCCTCACCCTTCCTTCCCCCCCCCCCCGCACTCCCCCCCCGTCTCTCATCACTCCACCCTGCATCCAGGCCACCCCTCGACCCCCCCCCCGACTCACTCACCCCCCTCCCTCTTATTCATTCAATATCGTCCCTCTTCCTCCCCACCTCCCTTATTCTGTGCATCTGGACTGATCTCGAAGAGGTAGATTCCGAAGGTTTTCTTTTGTTTATCATTCGCCTTCTTCGGCCATTAAATAAAAAGAGATGCCCCCCTTATCCCTCGTAAGCTCCCGCTGACTCAATTCTAATATTGTTTTCACCTCTAGTCACTCTTCTCCCTCATTTGGCGCCAGTGTACACGAGGCGACTTGTTTTCGTTCCGTGGCGCGGTGACGTGTCCTGGTCGTCTTGGGTTTTCTATATCACTTATATTACGATCGAAGTTTGAAATTTGCGCCGTGGTTTAATGAAGAATTTATTTGTTTGATAGAATTTAAACTATAAGCGACCAAAAGTGGAGATATATTTTCAAACTATTGCATTATTTCATCGTTAACTGTTCAATTAGGAGTTTTGATGTGTTATTCCGACGGAGTCGGTCAGGTGAACAGTCTGCCCATCCGCTAACCCGAAGTTCGTGGTTTTGAGCTATTGCCTAGAACATGGCTGTCATTGTTAGCTCTCGCGAATCTGCCCATGATATGCCTAATGGCGATTCGAGCTAATTCTAATTCAAAAGGCCATCAGATACGCCCCGAGAGCAAAAGATGGAAATAAAATGAATCCTTACAGCAGTGCGGAATGTGCATTATTGAGACGAGAGAGGTGTTCCTCCTTGGGGCTTTCCTCAAGTCATTGAAACTTCTCAGGACTGCCTGCTGCGTGGGAGCGTGGTCCGCTTGAGAGGGCGTCTTTGTTTGCATTGATGCTCAAAGTTATCATTAATTCAGTGACGACAGAAGTGATTTGTCGAATTAATTCATACCCTAATTAACAAAAATAAAACGCCACAGCACCAGGTGAAGGGAAAACCAGACTAAGAGGCTCTTTTTGCAAGAGGTAGTCAATTAGAAACGTATCAATGATTCAAGTTTGAATTCGGCACCAAGATGCTTCTTTTATCCTCGATTTACATTGGACGAGTAGTCTAGCCGACTAGAGAAAATAATGCATATGTAATTAGGAGGTATATTTCTACTACTTATTCCTCAGAATTGGTATAAATTATAAGAATCGACCAGGCAATTAATAGTTGTAAAATTTGTGTGATGTTTAACTAACTTGAAAAATCATAATTTGGGTCTTTGTAATCGTTAACAGCCAATATGTTGGCCGAGTACGCGTTGCATCATGTTAGAGGCAACAAATAATCAACCCATCAAATGTATCTAGCTCTGATCACAGCACTGACGTCAATATTTTGTTGAATAATCTCTACCGCCCTCTCGATTTCACAGTTTTTTTAATGTTTCAAGCAATCATATTACTACACATGGATGTGGATAATCAGATATTCAATTTTTGCGTCAAAGGAAATCAAAAGATTAAAAAATAACCCAAGAAATTTTATTTTCCGCACTCATATTAATTTCTTCACTTCATTTCATTGACGCCCATCATGTTTGATCCATAAGTTAAGAACTGGTTAGCATTAGTTTTATCCGCAGGTTTCTTACGATGTAAATTAGTTTTAATGAGAAATTTAGTGCAAAATGTTCGGTTCTGAGATTTATATGGTATTCAAGGACCTTTGCGACTCAATGGATATCCATATTTAAGGATATGGGCTGGGAACTAGCGTTTATAAGTTACGAAGATTCTTAGATATGCTATCGCTTCGCTTCCCCAGATCAATAATTTATCGTAGCAACCGTTTCTCTAACTCCGCCTCAAAACTTTCGCCAATTCGACTCTGTCTCGTGCGACGCCTCCTTTAATTTATGTTTGCTTCCGTTCAGAGCCAAGAAAAATGGACCCGTTGGAGGCAAAACGGACAGCGCCCTCATTCAAGTATGGCTCGATCGATGGACGCCAGTGAATAATAATGATAACTATTATTATTATTCATATGAAACATAACCATTATTATTATTATTAATATTACAGAAAACAGTGATAATTTCACCGTGGGATCAAATGGTGGCACAATTGGCTTTAAGGTCAATTTTTATACAGAAATGAGATTAAAAAAATCAAAACACGATGGCACATTGAATATGACTGAATAATAATTTTATTATTTACCACTAAGAAACCTGCGTACAAGTGTGCATCTTTTAATCGGTTTTCAATGCACCCCAGTGTTTTTGGAAGTGGATTTAGTATTTTTTTGCATGAGCGTTCCATTCTCTATTAAAAGTGGAACATTTTATCCGGTCCGTTCTCATTTAAATTCCGTCATTGTCCGCCGCGGTCAAAAAACCCGTGGCGCCATCACTCGAGCTTATTTGAGCAACCATTGCATTTCTATCATCAATCTCCCCGTACGTGCCACCAGTCAGTAAATACGTGTCCTCTGTATCTGTAATAAACAAAAGTGAGAATCCCCGTGTATCCTTCGTCGATCGTGTGATAAAATTATAGTTTATCTTCGCTCAGCCATAAGAGACACTCATTATAACTCATCTGATGTGATATTTTTGGCCTCGGCGAAAATGTCATATTTCTCTTTTAATCTTTGTCATGCGCGATGCTGAAATTGCTTCTATTAAGGCAAGCTCAAAATCCCACAAATTCATTTTATATGAAGTAATGTTCGCCGCTATCCTATAAACAATGCCTGATTATTCTTGGTATTTCATGTTGTGGGCCAACTTGAGGTGGATGGGAAACTGAGTTGGAAGATTTAGATTAATTTTTTACCGATCGGTTTTTCCATTTTACGCAATGTTCACTTAATCCAAACACACTGGCTCTCTCGTGGTTAAGAGAGATACAATTCCGGATGTGGTTATCTCGGTTACGTACGTACGCAGTTTCTCTAGTCATTTTAAACCATAATTATTTATTTATGGTTTAAATTAAGTCATTACGTGGTAAAATATGGATAATAAAATTCAAGGTCACAATCCATTCCTAAATCAAAGGGCATACGCTTTAAAAATTAATCTTAAAAACAAATTGTAAAATGAATAGTTTGAGCATATATTGAGTGAAAAGCGTATTTTAAACTGACGAATACTCCCGTAAAGGTGAAACCAAACATATATTGTATTCTACATCTACATAATACCCCGCAAGCCGCCGCAAGGGTGTGTGGCGGGGGGTGTTAGGTCACCAACCGTAAAAAGGAAAAATACCACCTGCAAAAAAACAACATCGTGGAAAATTACGCCCACAGCAGCGCACACACTCATGCAAAAATCCCTTCATCCAATACTCATGCAAACACATATACCGCAAAACAACTAAATTATTAATCAAAATAGCGTAAAAATTGCATGCCTTATCAAAATGTAAAATCAAATTCAAATCAAGGACGGTGGCATGGTTTACATTGGTTAATGCTAAGAAAGGCGGGAGGAGGACATTCGAAAATGGACGAGTGATGTGTTCCAAGTATTTTAATCCAAGTATGATAAGAGCACACCTGAGCGGTGTGCGCAAAAGTTCACAGCATTTCTAAAAGGGCAGTGCGTCCGGCCGCCATTATCCGAAGTGATATTCTTTCACAGCACGTATTTCAGTTCGCTCCGGTGTGAATTATAGGCCTCAAATCTCGCAAAACTCAAAAAAGTGCATTCTTCCGAATGGATGTCGGTTCTGGACGACCTCTGCTAACCAGCCCGCGAGCCCTGAATGTCTACTAACGGGAAGGGCCGAAACGTACGAGGAGCCGTCGCTGCGGAAGTCCAAGTAGCACCCGAGGTCTCAATTTCCTCGCGGAAATGATCGTTGCGCTCAGAAAGAAAAGACAGAACTGCCGCCGCAAAGTACGGGCACTCAGTTCTCTCGTCAGCTGCTGTTAAGAAGAGCCCGCGAAAAATGTGGGGTAAGGCCCAACTGCAGTGTATGCACGGGCATGAAATCCTTAGGGAATCTCCATTCTTTCCCCAAGAGTCACGTGATGCAAGCAATAATACATGTCGAGTTCGAATTCAAATTGCTAAAAACGCACCCGTGCCTCGAGTCCTTCGTGGTGATTGTGGTACGTGACTCCTTAGTCACGAATAAAGATTAGCTCTCCAAGCAAAGCACTCCGTGGATAGTAAAAACACCACTTAACTTTGAGAAATGCTCCCGCACGGGCTGAGTGCGCCTCGAGATTTAGGAGACACCGAAGGTCGAGACACCCTGCAGGGAGAGAGAAAGGATTGCCTTGGTGGAGAGGGGGTGGGGAGGAAGGCACGGGCATGGACGTGTGGATCATTCGGGTCCGGTGGTGGCCGATGGACGACGTGAATTGGAAAGCGACGGAAAGAACACACCCTTCGGGAGTCCTGCCTTCTACACACTTCGCAATTCTATTCTACAAATATCGGCGCAGCATCAATTCAATTCGCGAATGATTATGTCGTAATTGGTACTCTGCCGGTTACATTAAATCCAACCGTTCATTGGAGTCATTTGCGAAAAGTAAACTTTTAAACTGCGCACACTTTTCTTGCGCGAGTCTTCCATTTTCGGGAGACGCGTGGCATACGTGTGTGGGGCTCGTCCTTCGGCTCTTTCGGTCAATCTCACGGAACGGATTACAAATCGAGTATTTAAGTTAAGGCCGTCGATTGTTCTCTAAATCCCCGTCTCGGGAAAAGAGCCAAAGACTTATTTTTCTTGCAAAAATCAAGGTGTTTACCCAAGGAACGGAGAGGTTCCTCAAAACCTTAACATACACATAAAGAGGATAAGGAGAGGAGAGGTGGGACGGAAATGGACGAGGAGAGCGTCTAGGGATGCGGAAAATGAATGGACCGACCCCTCTTCAGCCGAGGAATGAATGGCATTGGCTGGGCAGGCTCGATGGGGCCAAAGGCCTCATTGCTCTCGGGTGCAATTGCATGCTCGCGCTAATCCGTGAAATAAGGAGCGTTGGTTCAAGATACCAGTGCGTATTCGGATGAATGTTGCCTCCACAATCTGAAGTCTTCCCTTTTCCGCTCTCGGGAATCTCGACCCTGAACATAACCCGGGATCGAACCTTTTCTACTTTATCCTTCCGTTTGTATTTTTTAAATAATATTCTCTTTTGACTGGAGTAAGAAAGACGGAACTGAGGAAAGAAATATTCACTTTAAAGACTGAGGCAACATATTGTGATCCAAGAAAGTCAATTGGCTTGGCCTAAATTTGAGGCCGGATGTTCCGATCACCACTCGACTATGAAATTCACAAGTAATCCATCATGTTTCAAAGGAAAACTGCAGAAATATCAATTGAAGATGTATACTTAAAATAGATATAAGATGATATATTGATGGGTAATTTAAAAGAGGAGGAAAGAGAAAGGAAAATATAGATATTAGTTAAGGAACGTTAGTTTGTAGTTAGATTTGGAAGAATAGGGGTGGTCAGTAGCTGAAGGCTGCATTACAGGAGGATAAGTGGTGATTGATTAATTTTTAATGTCTTTATAGGTAGAAAATCGAACCTAAGAGAGCCGAAGCTGTTTGTCTCCCAACCGTATTTTTCCCAAGCCAATAAAGGCAAAATATCACTTAACATCACATACTACAGTTCGCTCAACATTCATCGCACGGCTTTAAGTGCTAAATTTTCCACTTGCCTACTAAATTTGTATGAATAAAACGATAAGGTTCATGTTTACATTAACACATCTAAGCCTTCAACTCATTTATTTGCGACACATAGACGTGTTTTGGAGGGAATAGTATACCCGGCATCGAAGAATTATGAGGACGATACGTTCTATCTACGTACAACTTGTTAAAGAACGTCCAAACTGTGAGCGCCTGCCTCCGACTGGTGTAAAAGCAAAGGTGTGATTCTACGGAGCTCCATCATCTCGACAGTGGACTTCGTAGGATCTCCGAATGATTGGAGCTCCACAGATTGAAATCAGCGAGTGTGTATTATTTTCAAATCGCCAGGACTAAAAAAACCAAGTATGAAGCAGTATTGCTTTAGGTTGGGCTAAGATAATATATTATTAAAAAGCCTTAGAGCATAAATTTAAGTATGATTTTTAACGCGATTATACTATAAAATTCTAATACTTTTCTGGAACGGCGCCGAAAAAGGGAAAAAGGAAAACCACACGCGTAAAATCGAGAGTCTCTGTCGTCGGGTCCCTAAAGGCCACCGCCGTCCTTCCTAGGCGATGATGCAAACGCTCGCCTCGATCCGACTCGACCGCTATTACTTCCCCACCGCCGTCCTTCCGAGTGAAGGTCATGTTTTTAATCGTGGAGCCGAGAATCCGCAAGGGATCCGCACACCACCCGGGAGCGGGCTCCCCCGAGGACATCGGAGGAGTCGCCACCAGCCGCTACAGTGCAGAGCACGGGAAATATATTGCTATCGCCTCTTCCGTTATTTACGTTTCGGTAACCATCGCGGGTCAGCTTTCAGTCAAGCTCATTTTTGTTCCTTTGCGTCCCGTATTTGGAATTCTCGAACAGAAAGTAAATGCATAGGCAGGTTACTCCGGTTACGTTCGCCCTCACCCCCTCGATTTGCCTTATGCCATCTTTAACCGCGAATGTTGGTGAAAGGCGAGGTTACGTAAAGCTATTAGCCTAGATAAACAACGTAAAAAATCTCTGCTCATAGCCAGCAAAAGAATCCATCAAAAAAAAGGGCAGTTGGTTCCATGAAAACCCCCGCCGATTTCAGAGTAATTTACGCATCCTCGATAGCTCAACGTTTAGAGCATCAGCCCTGCAAGTCCGTGGTTCAACTCCCCGTCAAGGAAACTTTTTGACTATTGTGATCTGCTCAATTTCACCTTCCCCAATGTATATATATATATATATATATATATATATATATATATATATATATATATATATATATATATATATATATACACACACACATTCAAACCCGAAATCCCGCCAAACGGCGAACAAATACTTATTTACATAGAAATAGATATAAGAAAAGGGATAGGAACACACATGAAGGACGAACACAGGAGAGGGGGGGAAGGCGGAATCAAGCAGACAGCAAACGTTAACAGCAGACATTGAATAGTTGTACTTCCATCTCTTTGGAGCACACTTAATTATTCCAAGACCATTGTCATGAATTGCCGAGGAGGCAATGGAATGAGTTTCGCCCCGCCTCGATCCTGGCATCAACTGCAACACTCGCACCACTTGAGGTAACGCGCGCTAATTAGTTAATTGCCTGCTCCGTGGTGCTTAATGAGGCGTGATTTCTGACCTTCAGAGCGGTCGCTGCCCAGCTGAGTGTGCCCACCCACCGCGAGGGGCATTTCCGAGCGATTGGGATGCCAAACGGTTCGAAAAAATTTCGTTCATAATTCAGCGAGGGGGGTCGGGGGGAATAGGATTAACCACGGAGGAAGCCGTTGGTCGGGAGTGGATCTCCGCTTCGGCGGGAAAGCGAAAATGACCTTTCCAGGAAAACTTGAGCCGAGGCTTGGGGAATGGCGCGGTGGAGGGAGGGTGAGAAGGTTTTGGATTTGGGGAGGGGAGGGGGCCTGGCTGGCACAACCAGCTGGGATCGGAATGTTTCGGGAACTCGGAAGCCAATCAACCCTTCCGAACCCAGAAAAGATTCGATGGGGAGGGGGGGGGCTTTCGTTGGAGCCCTACAGTACAGCCTGAGAAGTATTTTATTTTGTATTGGGAATATTTTTTTCTGATCACCCTGCCTCCTTACTTTTTTACGATGCATTTCTCGCCGTAGTAGACTACAATAAAAATGATATTGGTGTTACTTGTTCGTTTTAGTGGCCTCGATACGACGCGAGTTCTCGCACCAGAACTACGGGGAAACATGAGTTCAATCCTTGATTTGGTCTCTTGAGTGTAACTCTTCTTTTTGTCTTTCCTTGCCTATTACGAAGCTTACATCTACATAATACCCCGCAAGCCGCCTCAAGGGCGTGAGGCGGGGGGTGTTAGGTCACCAACCGTGAAAAGGAACAATACCACATGCAAAACAACAACGTGGAAAATTACACCCACAGCAGCGCACACACTCATGCAAAAATCCCTTCATCCAACACTCATGCAAACACATATACCGCAAAACAACTACGAGGGTCATCCGGAAAGTAGTACCCGTTCGTGAAATAAAGACACAAAAGTAAATATTAACAAACATAAAAAATTTTATTTGAAAGAGGATACTTTAAACTACTTCTCAACATAATCTCCAAGCAAATTAAGGCATTTGTCATAACGTGTGACAAGTTTCTGTATTCCTGCTGCATAGTCCTTCGCCGCCAGCTCTTTTGATATACGCGAGGGACCCATCTTGCACAAATTTTTGCATAATGCAGATGGTGTTTAACAATTTCATGAACAATTGTTCGAGAAACATTGGGAAAATGCTCACAGATGTCATCAATTGTGACGCGCCGATCGTTCCTCACGAATTCGTCAACTGAGCTCACCAGTTGGTCTGTAATGACAGACGGTCTCCCCGAACGCTCATCGTCGTGTGTGTTCCCCCTCCCCATGTTGAAGTTGCGACACCACCGCCGAACAGACGACTCGTCCCTTACATTGTCTCCATACACCTCCTTTAATTGGCGATGAATATCACATGGGCGAACGTTTCTTGCATTGAGGAATTTAATCACTGCCCTCACTTCACAACTGGCGGCGTTCTCAATTTTTTTAAACATTGTAAACAATCACAGAAACAACACAGGCAATGCTAGCGTCACGCAACTTGGCTCAGAGAAGGCAGACAAGCCACTGAAGCTATCTGACCTCGTTCAGCGGCTACTCGCGTCGTCAGCACTTCATGCGGCACGAACGGGTACTACTTTCCGGATGACCCTCGTAAAAACTGCACCCCGTGATGCAGCACGAAAGCCATCCCACAACACGCAAGCCAGGACACAACAAGCAAGAATGTGAAACATCACTACCACGTGAACATGCCCCACGAAACACTCTACCCCCCGAAGAGACTGTAAAAGGCAGGGTTAGGAGAAGGATCATTCATTTTGAGTCTGCCGGTCATATTCGTCCTTAAGGAGTAAGACATTCAAAAATCTTTCCCAGTCATCTTAGAACATATGTAATAATTGAAAAGCTTCGGTACAAATGCTATGCTGCGTAATAAATTTGGTACGGATGATAATGAATTGCTTAAAAAGCCGAGATCTGATGTCAACTGTATCGAGAGATATGTAATCTCCTCTCCCCGTAGTCAATGCAGGGGTTGATCGAGGAATGCTCTCGACTAGACGTTCTTTGTGGGAAAGAGTGATGCGGTCAAGGTCCACAAAGTCCAAGGGCGTTTACACAGATACGACGAGTGGTTTGGAATTTTAAAATGATTGGAAGTTTTTGAATCCCTATCATATTCATCTGTAGGGGTGTGTATAAAAATCCCTTTCCAATTACATACATACGCGTATCTTAATGCGTTGAGATGATAGCATAATCTACTGGACTTAAATAGGATAAATAAAGGACTAAAAATTAAGGCTATATGGTGTTTTAGAGATAAATATTTTATTATACGTTGAAACGTGCTTCTGATAACCATTTCTCAAAAGTACGAGTCAGTTTTCTAGTTCTTCTTATTTGCTGATATAACCCCTTCCTTAGCAACAAATCTCTCTGAAAACCACGATGGATATTTTTTATTTTCTTTATAACCCTTTTTATGGGACTATGAAATTGACTTGTATCTCAGAGAATCGAAACACATAAGGTTCGTTTCTCTTCTCGCGTGAGATGAATTTTTCACCAAGGACCTCTCTCTTTTTATTTTAGTGGTCTATTCTGCCTGCATGGCCTGCGGTTTGAACAATGCCCTCGGTTTATTAAGTGAGCTAAAGTGTTCTGCTCGCAAGATATACTTATAGGGGGATCTGAAATAGGGAGGCCATGGGTACCACGCAGTCTATTTTTCGCCACAATGAAATTCAAAATTAACATCCTAATTGTAAACTAATTTTGAATATCTGCTATCCCTCGAGATAGCCCTGCCACATCAACACTGAAGAACCCTGGTCATTTCACCTGCCCCGGGACACTGAAATGTTACCAGTGACCCCGCTATCATCCTCTCTCATATCAACCAAACCATTGATGTCAGATCGAGAACATTTTTAGTCTCACTTAGAGGGAAAAAAATCATTGCGCAGGTAATTGAAACGTTTTATGCCGTTCATGACCATCATCGGACTCCATGTTCGCAAATTTCCAGGGCTTTTTAACTGGCTGGTAAGAGTATCTTCTAGGAACGGATATGTCTCCTTGCTACTCGATGGATACATATTCCCTTCCCCGGTTGTTTCTCGCGAATACAAATGTCTGTCCAGCGGACACATTTTATACGCCTCTAGAACGCATTTAATGATCAAATAAATTCTGATAATCTTTCATCAGTGTCCCCTTGAGTGTGAGGAGTATATTATGTCGGAAGCGGGAAATTAGAATGCTGTGGGACAGAGCGCCACGCCAAGCGTTGTATCAACCTTCGGCTGGCAGCTTAAGTGATCTGATTAGGGGGGGGGGAACACCGGGAATCGAAGGATATGGTGTGAGTGATGTTTATGATGAGCTTCGGGTCATCGAGCGTGCATTTATCGATGTCTCGCCCGATTTGATTTTTCGTTTTCCGATTTTTTTTGCTGCCGTAAAAATACGAAACGGGGTTAAAACACGTCAGCACTGGCGTTCCGAGCGGTAACGATTGTTATCGGTGAGTGAAACGAAATGTAGAGGCGCTGCTTTCCAGCGTTTTTCGATGCTCTCTTTCTGGGAACTCGCCCCATAGAAAAAAGGAGACGAAAGACAAAAGCGTATTTTTTGGACGGTTCCCGAAATTGCAATAGGTTCTTTGCACTCTCATGCCCCGCAAACCCGCTCTACTTTCAATTATGCCTTTTATCGCACGAATAAAATCCGTGCTGATCTCCGTAAGGATTTTCATTCCTTAACTTCCTAAAAAATTCTATTTTTCATAACTTTACGCATTTCATGAGCTCTAATGTTATTCAAGGGTCATCATAAATGCACACCAAGTGCACTACGCATAATTTCAAAACATTGAAGAGGGTTGAAATCATACAGACATTTTCGGGTCATGAAGAGAGTTCGCTCCTCTTTCCTTCTTTAATTAGCAACGGTGTAAACATCATGAAATCAACCGATCAGAATTTGTAAACCTGGAGAAGTTAGATGGAAAAAGCAAATTGAATCAATCTTCCGCGCTTCGCCTAGTTCTCAGCTGAGTCAACTGAAAATCTGGCTGCACGCTATAGCATAATCGTGAATAAGTTACGCAACAATAAGTAACTTGAATGACGAGCAATAATTAGAGAGGCCATTATCCTCAATCGACGTCAGCGCTCGATCGCCCTCGACATTTAATGGATACGGAATTGGGAGAGCAGTAAACGAGATCTAGAAATGTTAAAAGGCGGTCAATCAAAAGCGGAGAAAAGATTGGCACGCCGAATTCTGTGGACGATGAATCATAAGATTATGGTTGTGTATTTTCAAACAGAGAAATTAAACTACTTGGCCGTATCAGGAGTTCAAATCAATTTAACGATGGTAGTGATTGAATGGATCATGAAAGGGGAAACTGCGGAGGAGGAGTTACAAGAGGAAAATAGAGGGCTATATCAGCGCAAGGAATAAAAAGATTCGTAGATACTTAATACAGCTTGGATGATTGCTCTAAGCCATTTTTTTAATAGCGATGATATGCATACTAGATTAAGTATAGGGAGCATAAATATACATTGGAATGGCTAAGATGATAATAGGATGCATATAAAAAAATGTGTACTGTTCACATAACACTTTTTTATGCTGTACCACATTATATGCACATCTTATTGAACTCACAGATTTGATAAATGCATTGAAAGACGTACAATTATTCTAAAACTTCACCGAGAAACTAAGAATTGTGCAATTTTCCACCAAGAGGTAGTGTGGCCAGTGCTGAAATTTCTATTCGACAAATCTTGAGATAATAGACAAAGTAGATATTAGAATGGATCTAGCACGTTGAGTTAAGTTATAAATAAAATAATAGTGAAAAATTTGGCTTTTATTAGTTTTGCATGACTCGGAAAGACAATTTAATAAGCGTATATTGTAAGCTTTTGAGACGAGGTTGTGGAGAAGGGCGAAAAAGGCAAAAAGCAAACGAGGAAGTGTCCGGGCACGTTCGGGAAAGGGAGAAGGTGGTTGGGTGATACTCAAAGAAGATGCAGCAAGTGGTTTGGGATATAATGAGTGAGTGTCAATGGTGTGTTGGCGACTGCGATGGTGGGGAGGGGGAATGCTAGTTAGGTCGAGGGAGGAAAAAAGTGTTTGGAGTTTAAAATTCGTTCATTGCAGTGCTGAGTATAACGGTGCTCAGCGACAGTTAGGTGAGGCTTAGAAGTGCAGTTAGTTTCCACTTCCATGAAATTCTACCTTGGACCACTATTTAATGCCTGAAGGAATAGTAAAAAATACAAATCATTCAGAAAGAATTATAAGTTAGAAAAAAGCTTCCTGTTGAATTGTGGAGATATACGACATGGGAGGAACAAGAGCTTCTGAAGAACCTGTCCCAATAAGACCCCCGTGGAAGTTTGATCCGAATTCAATGAAATGGACGAAGGTGAAGCTGGGTGTGGAAATCCCTTCCTGGGAAATCCTCCGTGGAGAACGTGAAAGGGTCTCACGCGACTTACAAAAGCTGACTGTCGAGAGTATGCGGCGAGGCCGGGAACCGTGGAATGCGAGGGCTGTTAGGTCATATGTCTCAGCAAGATCCTTAAAGGTTTCTGGGGTAGTTATACCCGAGCGGTCACGTGATCTTTATCCCCCCTAATTCTCTCTTCCCGGGCCCTTCCATTAGTCCCAATTTTCCCTCCCTCCCGCGTATTTCAATGCCGCAGTCCTTGGCTTGACCCATAAACATCCGTGGAGTATAACGAGCGAAGTTAGGGGAATCGAAAAAAGATAAAATGAACACGATAAGTAAAATGTTTAACTTTTCAACTCGATCTCAACTACACTCTCCAAGTTTAGCAATTTTCCTGAATATTCCGAAAGCTTCCTCTGTATGACTCGTAGGTGATTGTAGTCATTTAGATTTACAATTATGGATCTACGCTACAGATTTCGAAGAAATGTAATGATGGCAAAGAGAGATCCTTTAAATGATGCCGAGAGAAGTCAATGTGAGCGTGAGGATATTTCATTTTCTCGATCGCTTGGATCGCTTTTCTCGTGCGTTGTGATGAACAAGAGGGCAATAAGAACATTAGTGGAAGTATCCAGAGAGTTTAAAAGGCCCAAGCCCTGATTCCTAATTATTTTTAACATCAGTGTCGGTAAATCTCGTGTATATCACTGTTAAGGCTTGAATACCAGCTCAATTTCTGAGGAGAATATGGAACATTCCCTTTTCAGGTATGTCTAACATTTCATCTGCTGTCCAATTTCATGTTTATCACTGAGAAAATTATTCATATCCACATGCTTTGAAAATATGGTTCACTTGACTGATGCAAAAATCCTTGCTCAACTGTCGTTTCGTTTTATCGTCCTAGTCTACCCATTTCGATTCTTCGTGACTTATCTTGCGCAATATCCACCGATACGGATATCCCTCATTATTGCAAAGCCGCCATTTGTTTAATGTTGCTCATTGAAAACAGGCTTATTTTGAACTTTCTCCTCATAGTTACTCGTATCTTGTCCATTACAGGTTCCTCCCAGTATTTCTCCCATTTACGGCGGATATTCTACATATTAATTGAGAATTCTTATTCCATCGTAAAACTGTATTGCTATACATTTGTATTCGCTATTCTTTTATTCCGTGCGCACTCGGTTTTTAAATAGTTGTGAAAAAAATTTAAAATGATGCCATATTCGTAATCTTTTTCAAGTCATTCAAGATTTCATGGGCATTGGTGAACAAATCCATTCAAATGATGTCTTTTATAAGGATACACAAACGGCCGACGAAGGAAGATTACTAGAAAGAAGCGAATGCACCATATCTTTCAGCCGACGTGAGTTTGGGAAGCTGGGAAAGTTCCGTTATATTCAACCTCATTCCACTACCTTAAGGCAGGCGGAAATATTCAAAGTGTTGTGAGAGGTAAAAACCAATTTAATGATCCAACTCCACTAGTTGTTTTCCATCCAACTATTTTAATCAAGATCTTCACCTACCCCGATAATGATGCTTAAACCCCTTTCACTCGTTTAGTCTTTCGACGTGAATTCCTGCGCTGCGCGGTCTCCCGCTTAACATCCAAGTAAAGCGTGTCGTTCATATTTACGGGGTTTGAGGTTTGTTTGGGCATTGAGTGAAATTTAATCAGTGTAAACGGTGGCTCGCGGAATTTGGAAGAATTTATGATTGAAATCACGAATGAGCCATTATTATCACCACGTATATAGCCTGTTTGCCCGTGAGGACAATTCAAGGTGGCCATCCATATGAAAACATTTAATAGCTTTAGTCGCTCAGTTTGATCACATGACTTGTACTATTTGGATGATTACTAAATATTCATCGGCCTCTACTATTTTCCAAACTTCATTCGTCAAATATATATGATACAATCAATATGAGTATAATAAAGTTGATCTATCTTCCTGAATATTTCCCTTCATGTGGGCGAATGGAAAATTCTGAGATATATCATAGCATTGCAATTTAATGTGCAGTGAATTAATAATTATCCAACAAAATCAGATGCATAAATGGAATTGCACCGTAACTATTGCTGGAAACAGTGAAAGAGTTGTATAATTACATACATACACTGATATGGTTAAATATTGACAGAGAAATGAGTACATATATCGATAGTATTCGTTCATTTGATATACCCCTTCACTATTCTAAGGAGTGTTGCTGCATTTATATCTGAATGCATCGGGAAAAGTTAGATCAAGATAATAAAATCTTGTAATAATCACCTTTGCGATTTCCCAGGTGAAATTTTTCACAGCTGAAAAATTATTTTGTTCATAAAATCATAATTAATTATATAGTTTAGCATTGATTATTCTTGACTATTTTGGACATTAAGTAATGATTGATTTTTTTATAGGGCAACTATGCAAAGTTCCTCAAGACTCTTCATGCTGAGCAAGTGGCAAAATTACAAGCAAAGAACCAATATGAATGTGAGTTACTGGAAGACATTCGGACTTTTGTTGTAAAAAGATCTGCCATCGAAAGAAGTTATGCCGAGGTAACAAGATTTTTTTAAAACATTCGTAATTTTCCACTATCATTGTCGTACTATTAATCGGTAGTTTTGTCAGCAAATGCATGCTTTAAATGATTAATATATCTTTGATTAGACATGATGGATAAATTTATTGCTTTACATCCAGTTATGTAATTTAATAATACTAAATACCCAAAGCATAATATTTTTTTTCATTTAGGCACTGTTGAAGATTTCATCTGTTTATTTAAATAAAAAGATACCTAATGTACCAGACATAAAAGGGGATGGCGGAGAAGAAAAATGGTGGGTTTAACTCATAAATAAGTTTTCACTTCTTTGATTTTTCCTCCTCTTTTCCTCTTGAAGCAATCGGTACAAAATTCTCACATTGTAAGAATTATTTAGCCAAAGTTCAGTGTTATATATTTCAAGGGTTTATTTTGACTTGATCGTTTGATGTGCCTCAGGAACATGTGGAGTGTATGGAGAACAGTGCTGGAAGAAAATGAGAGGCTATCTAGAGCCCGGTTAGCAGCGGTCGAGGTGTTCCAGCAGCAGGTTGCAGATGATGCGAAAGTCTTGCGGCAACATAAAATATCGAATTCGAAAAAAGTGAGTTTCATTGACATTAGTCAGCAAATAAACTGTAAAAACTGTTCACATTTCTTTTGGCATAAACTGCTTACAAAAGTCACTTTCCATCAAAATGGTTTGTTTTTTTCCAAGTAGTTAAATTAATTAATGTTCTAAAAATGGTTCAATTTTATTTACCATTACTGAAATGTGTAATTTCGCATTTTTTGCTGCAGTGTCTGGATCAATTAGCAATTGTTCAAAAGGAGCTACAGTTATGTGTGCAAGAGCTGGATAAAAATAAAAAAGTATATTTTGATGAAGAACATTGTGCCCATGATGTTAGAGACCGTGCAAAGGACATTGAAGAGAAGTATGTTGAGGATGTTTTTATGTTTTAATCTCATAAATTTATTAGATAAAAATCAAATAATTGGTGGGGTAGGAAGATGTTTTCAATTTTCCACAAGGAATTAATCTTCAATAACTAACCAAAATAATTCATATGTAAGGTTGTTATGACAATCCTTTTAGATTTCTTAAGTAGCCATTATTGTAAAAATTAGCCTTTATCAGTAAAAAATTCTTTTATTACATCAAATGGAATGCAAGCTTGTAATTTTGATTTGAGTTTAAAATGGCAAAAGTACTTATCTGGTATAGTACTTATGGATTAATAGATTCAACCCATACCTTATATAAAATAGTACTGAAGGTTTCTGGTAACTTGACTCTCTTCTGTAAAAGTGCATTTTTATGGCGCTCAGTGGTTCAGATAATCTGAAAAAATGAACTAATGGCAAGCTGGTTACCTGCTCAGCTGAAGGAAAAAATTATTTATGAAAACTCAGTTATTTTTTCATCTCTAAATAATTATTTATGTCATAAAGGAGATTCATTTACTTTCAAATGACTGTTCCTAATTAAGAATGGCATTTTGTTTTTGAAATTTGCATTGTTGTCAATTTTGTAATCAAATTTCCTGATAGGTCATGACTGTCCATTTCCTAAAAAAATTATGAATCCTAAAAAATCCTTTAGTCTTAAAAAATTAAAAAAAAGTCATTTGGTCAGTACAATTAATATTTAGCATTTCTGATGCTTACATTATCCATTTCATCCAGTCAAATTAGATGTTTTTAGCCCACAATTTAATAATGATTTTGACATTTGATGGTAGTATACTCTCAAGTTTACATTTCTACTTATCATAGCCAAATATTTAAACACAAATAGTAAAGACAGAAACAAACTATTTTTCCAGTGAATAGTGCTACATAGCAATACAAATGTGTATAAAAGTTGTTAATAATTTTTTTTGCTGATTCTCTTTTCCATATTTTCTTTGTGTAAGACTGAAGAAAAAGAAAGGGTCATTTTTCCAATCCATCACTTCATTACAAAAGAATAGTGCTAAAGTAAGTAACCTATGGCTTCTTTTTGAAATGTTTATTCCAATACAAATCCAGTCAAACAAATTCTATTTCAATAACATCAATTGTTAGCTGAGCTATTAATTTAAAACATTCTGTGAAAGTGTCTTGTGAAAATGTTATGCAAAAATTGTTGGAAATAAGTGAGATTTATTTGAGACTGATTTCATGTGGAGTTAACGTAAAAAGTATGATAATTTTATGCCACCTTAAATGAAAAATGTTTAAATGAATACCTAGTATATTTAATTATCTAATAATAATAATTCAATATTTTGAATCTCACCATAGAGCCTAAAATGGTGAAACTTATGATAGTAATCAGAGACATATCTTTTATTCATTTTACAAACTATGATTTTCAATATTTGATTGAGATGTTCAATAAACTCCAAAATTTACTGTGTAATTCTTTCCCCTTTATGGTATGATTCAAAAAGTGCGGTGTCAGAGGGCAAACCCAATTTTGGCATTTTTTTAAGTTTGCAATTACTTTTCAATGCAACAACCAATATGCATATTAGCAGATAACTTTGTTAAAAGTTACTGTTGCGGAATCTCCTTCAGTTTCTCGGAATTTGCAATTACTTGTTGAGTTTTGATAAATGTCATCATCTAAATCTGTTGGGTGCAATTGTAACTAGGAGTTAACATTGCAGTGGGTTTTCTGTGACAAACTTCTTGCTACTGTTTTAGATTTCATCAAAAAGAGATGCATCGGATCAAAAATCTACAGGAGCCAGGAATGATTACCTTCTGTCACTTGCTGCAACGAACGCTCACCAAAATAGATATTTTGTAGTTGACTTGCAAAATGCCATAACTGTAAGTTCCAACAAAATAATTAGAGTGGAAAATAATTCCATTCACATTAAAAATATGAATCACACCAACCCTAAATGTTGCCCTATTCCTTTATTCATATAGACTATGGAAGCTGGTGTTTATGAAAGAGTAGCAGAATATCTCACCTTAATTGGGAGAACAGAACTTTTAACGTGCCATGCAATGCAGACATCTTATGGTCGCATTAAAGATCAAGCAATGCAGGTATGACTAGGACTAGCTAAGGATCATTTTTCTCTATGATTGGTAAACCTAATTAAATTTTTTAACTCTGTATTTTTGGGGAATTTCAGTTCAATTTCCATGTGAATTCTCTTTTCCTGCTCAACTAATTTTATTTTGAACTGAATATGATAATGTTGCCATTATGTCACCCAACAGTGTCCTGAATTGTGCATAGATATAGAATTATTTCATTATTGCCTTTCATGTAAAGACTGTTGATAGTGAGCTACAAATCCGTGGTGTCCTTGATTCAGTTCTACTTTCAGTTGAACTGACACAACATGATTAATTAAATTAGAATAATTACATATTTTCGAATTGTTGTGAGCCACTCCTTATAAGTGATTTTCTTTCCTATCTTTTCCAGTTAACCAGGGATTATAATATTCAGTGTTTATACTTGTTTTCACCATCATTAAAGCAACATATACAATACCAGTTTGAGCCTTGTGATGATGACCCTGTTAGTACAGTTACACCTTTGGAAACTGGAGGTTCATCGAGTGGTGATACAGCCGGCCTGGCTAAAGAAGCTCGTCGCTGGGCAACACGAATTGGCAGGGAAACAACTACTTTACGGGAAGGAATAAGGAAACTGAATGCATTGCAAGCTCTCAGAGATTCTGGACAAAAGGTTAATGCTGACTTCTTGATTTCACTGCTTGGAATATAATGCATTTAAATCTAACTTGTGTCCTTTATGTGCTCATTGCAAAAAATGCTAAGTTTTACTTGGAGTAAATTAATGAATTTAATATTTAGTTTTCAGTTTTGCCTTGCAGCCTATTTGCAGTTTATCTTGCTACATTTAGTTCATTAATGGTATTACATACTTTTCTTCCTCAATTGTAAGCATCAACTTAAGAATGTTATTAATATATCTACTTATGTAATGGAGTATGACTTCTGGTATGGGTTTCAACTGCACAAACCATGCACCAGCATTCATTTACTAACTCTTTTGTTTTTATCCATTTAGACTGACCCCAATGACCCCAATGGACCAGATCTAGACACCAAAATAGATGACTTAAGACAATCATTAAGGAGGTCGGAGGTTAGTGGGCTGATTTTCATAACTGTGGTTGCATACTCGGTAGCTTGAGTAAACACCAGAATCTTTTTATAACTAAGTGATTTCTAATACTTTTCATGATTCCTTGGTGTCATGATTCCTAATTGTGTAGTTACATTGTTGACTATTTGTTACAGACTGCAAAAATGAAAGCCGAAGCAAGAATAGAATGTCTGCGTGCCGGGGGCGTGAATGTGGATGAATGGCTGCAAGATGTGGAGTCCCTTGGAGTCCTAGAAATACCTCGATCCGCCAGCTCACTCTCTGTTAGAACTGATGCCACTGGGGTAAGTTTCCCATGAAATTAAGTGATTTCTATTAAGTGAGTTCCACATGAAAACAGAGCAAAATAATAATTTTAAATTTCAATCTGTAAATGGTAAATAAATGTGACCAATAGGAATAATTAATTGGTTATAAAAATCTTCAATCATTTGGCTAGGGTAAAATTCCACAACCTTTTTTTCCCCGCATATTTATCAATTAGGTAATTTATTATGAAAATTGAATCGTGATAAAAAATGGACAAAAATTTTAACAACACCATTACTGTCCTTTGCAATGTTTGTCAAGTGCTAATAATTATTGTCACATAGAAATATCACTGACTTCAAGGTTGGGCAGTAAAGGCATTTAAAAAGTTGGTGATAGTTAAATTGTAACTTTTCAAGTTGCAAAAAGAAGTTTTAAGTGAGGGGTAAATCATAGCATAGTGGGTAGGCGAGGACAGAATGGAAACCCTTTGATAAAAAAACAATGATTTTTTGCTTAACAAACATCAGTGAAATTTATTATTTTCAATGATTATATTTTCAATTAAATCAATGGCATACTTAACATTGCACTTAAGTTACATTTTTTTCATCCAGCATACTTCAATAAGATCCCACTGAACACTTTTAAGGAATGACAATAATATAACGTTGGACTGAGTTCATCTTTATGATTGATTTTGAATTCCAGGAACCAGTGAGCTCTGATTCTTTCTACGACAGTGATTACAATGATGCTGGATCAGAAGTGACAGCCGTGGAGAGGGGAGCTGGAGCAGCGAAAAAAGACAGTTATGACGATGAGGATGAGGATGAAGGGCCAAGGAGAGGCAAAGGAAGCCAAAAGAAAAAAACGAAAACAGGGGGTTGGTATATTGTATGCAGGGAATAAATTAGTGAGGAGTTTAAATTTTGAGGTTTCTCCAAATGTATATATTCCATTCCTGAATCAAACAAGTAACACAAATATATTAGGACCTAAGGAAAATTTTCTTTAGCTTGAGAAAATGTTGAAAGGCATTGCATGTTTAAAATATATTTTTATTTCTGTGTAAATTGTTAAATTGGAAACAAGCAATCCTAAAAAAATCTACCACCAAATTACAAAAGGAATTAGATTATGTACAAGATAAAAATTTACTGAACGTAAATCAAGAAAAACAATTAAAAGATAAGATTTAAAAGTTGTAACTTGTTTAGTTTTCACAATTGGTTTTAATTTTTTGTTGATCTTAAATTTATTTCTTTTTAATATGTACCAACTTTCAGAGATATTTTTGCCAAAATTCACTAAATGGAACAAAATCTTAAGAATCTCTACATTCAAATGGCCAACACATAAGCAGTCTCTGAATCATTAAAAGGAGTCATCATATCCACAAATGGCATTAATTCCAAGAATCCTCATTTCCTTCTCAGCCATAATTTCCTCAGACCGTTAGAACTTATTTGAAATGAAGAGAACTTGTGAAAAAAAAAAAACTATGGATATAATTTTCTGAAAATTGAGCACTTTAGGATGCAAATTGAAATTCATGTACACCTTTAATTAATATCTTTGATTGAAGGCTTTATCCAACTTCCTTTTACAGTGAGTATGGACCAGGAAATGGAAGGAAAAATAGTCGAAGATGAGGATGAAGATGAGGAAGAGGTAACCGAGCAAGCGGCATCCGTTGTGGACATGGCTGCGGCAGCAACCGCTGGTTGGGACGTTGACCCAACACAAGTCGATTGGGGTCCAGAGGGAGAAGCAGCAGCCTCTGCATCCGCCCTTGCTGCAACAGCAGCTGAGGAAGAGTTTCGGATGCAAGGAATGGAGGCTCCTCAAGGCCGCTCACCGGGCACGACATACAAATGCATTGCCCTTTACTCGTACACTGTGAGTATGGAGTGATACACAGGATAGCACTGAGCGTGGAACCTCCACATTCCTGATGGGATGGGTGGACTTGGGATTCAACTTAAATTTATCGGCAGAATAGAATAGCCCTTAAATTGCAATTTGTAAACCAAATATCCACTCCACCCGACACCATGTCATCATCTAACCCATAGTTAGTCCACCATTTGTAGTTGTCCTCATGAATCGTAAACATTATTTTAAAGAACTGATTCATCCTTCCTTCTTCATGATTCTATTTTTGAAACCTTCAAAATTCATATTCTGATATTTCATAATTAATTAATGATAATGATACATTGCACAATATGGATATAAAAAAGTAAGTTCGGTCTGATTGATGAGGATCTGATTCTTTGAGTGTTAAAATTTAAAAAATTGAATGATGATCAAATTCATTCGAGAACCTCCACTTTCATTATTACAAAAAGAGAGCTATAAGAATTTTTAAAGCAATTTTTCTATAAAAACAGTGGCTAATGATAATTGTAAATAAAGAATGCAGAGTATTTATAAAACACATAATTCATTCAGGGATAATAATATTTCATTGTATACGGATATTTAAAAATTAGCATCAATTATTACTGCTGTTAAACTGCTAGAAATAGTGTAACAAGAGTTTAAACAGAGCCACACCATTTCAGTCATGTCGACTGAATCTTATCATATGATGATTTAAAACCCAATTCTGGGGTTTCAGGAGTTTGCAAATGAGAAATAGCATTTGGATAGCTTACTAATTAGGATAGACTTCAACCGTTATTGACTTATTTTTTAGTCTTTCCCCATTGAAAGCCTGGATTGGTCATTTTATTATTGTATTCCAATCCCTGCATTGGTACAATATGAAGATAAAGCTTCAATATGTTATCCTCAAAATGAAATGTTACGTCCTCACAATGAGATATTGCAATGTAAGTCTGTAAATTTTTTTAAAACAGAAATTTCCTTGTATGTAAACCATTTGGAGCTCCAAATGGATTCAAAGAAGCATTTTGATGATACCACTATATTTACTTTTATTACATATTCAAACCATCCATACACTTATAATTCTTGATTGTTTGTGATATTTTCTGTTTATAAAAAATGTGTTGCGTTATTTCTCAGCTTTATATTTGCCTTGCAATGAACATCTTGTGAGCGATTTTTAGGTTTTTCATCAGTTGGTGCAGCAAATGAATTCCTAATTTGTCTTTACTTTCCTCACCATAGTTGGCATTATTCTTCCGGTGCCATATTGTACACTCCAGAAAAGCTGGAACAATTTCCCAAAAACATCCAGAAAACTTGGGCGATTTGTTTTATGAATGGATGTTGGATTCCGTTGATGCAGAATTATGGCATGTAGGCTGATCTCCTGGGTTTCCTTTTCCTCCCCAGGCTCAAAATCCTGACGAACTCAGCATAGTTGAGGGAGAGGCATTGGAGGTGATAATAGGCGGGGGAGGAGGGGATGATGATGACGAGGAGGGTGGGGGAATGGGTGGGGAGGGGGATGGTTGGGTCAAAGCCAGGAATTACCAGGGGGAGGAGGGTCTCGTACCACAGAACTACCTGGAGGCAGCCCTGGACGATGGGGGAGTGGGAAGTGGGGGTGGAGACTCTGGGGGGGCGGGGAGCAGTGGAGGGGGGAGTGCGGGGGCCAGGGCAGGGTTCCACACACAGTTCTCATTCTCATCTGTGGACTACCATGTGGAAGACTCGACGGCTGCCCAAAAGTCTGAGGGGAGTCCGCAGCCAATGGTGCCATTGCAGGAGGAAGAAGTGGAGCCCCCAAAGGTTGTTGAGGAAGAGGTGCACACAAGACGGTTCCAACCTCCTGCCAACATTTGTATCAATGGTAATGTTGCAATGAAAGATGAGGCATACATACATACATATGTATATTTATTACCAAGTTTCTCTCTTATTGCCCTATAAAATTTTAAAAATGTTTAACAATATATGTGTGGTTAAATTATGAAATAAAAGACTATTCATTGTTTTTTACAACTGTTGGTTATTCAGCTGGCTCTGGAAAGGTTTAAACAAGTGCCCCTCTTGAGCCTTCATTAATGTTTCTCCTGAAATATGTTTTCCATACACTTTTGTTAATTCTATTCCAGCAAACCTATATACATTGTGATGCATATTAATTCAGAAATTACCTGTATACTAACAGATTAGAGTATGAACTTTACCACACCAATTAGAAT
Organism: Hetaerina americana; assembly: GCF_022747635.1. Taxonomy (NCBI): domain Eukaryota; kingdom Metazoa; phylum Arthropoda; class Insecta; order Odonata; family Calopterygidae; genus Hetaerina; species Hetaerina americana. The sequence goes on from NW_027286559.1 coordinate 516,427, forward strand.
TGAAATCATTAAAAGAACAACCTAGGAATATTAGATCTCACTTCCAATGCCGTGATAATTTTAGTGATATCAAGAATAAAAAGAATAAAATGACAGCGATGACTAGATCCTATGATATTTAAAATATAATTTTATTTCCGAAATACCATGGATCTAATATATGCTTAATATTGTAATTTTAACCTCCTGGTTAATATTTCACACTTTTACTTTTGCTTTTACGGCTTGGCTCTCAGTTGAGAGTGTGCTCATCGCAATGGAAATATAACTAGAAATTATGTACCACTCTTTTTGTTAACCCTGAAATCAAACTTTAATAACTATTAAGTTATCACATTAATTTAACTTATTTACATGCCGCCAACATTGATTTTTTTCTTAAATGGTGATAGTTTGTAAACAGTGGATTTGACTCAAGTGTTTGTTTCTTTGCTTGTCTGCATTTAAGATCCTAAACACATTTCATTAATAAACACCAATCATTGAGTACTATTTAAACATAGCTTATGAAAACAAAATTGTAGTGAATGTTACATCCAAAATTATGATCTTGGTGTAAACATATAATAAGTAGCCACTAACTAACCTTAGTTTGTGATGAAAGGCTTGGTGATAAATGAAAAAGTACTGAATTTATAAAATACTTTTCATCATAACATATCACTTAGTGCCTGATTTTCAGATTACAGGCTCATCAAAATTATCATGTAGTGGAAACAATGAAAATTGCACAGAAATTCTGTGACCTACACAATGTCCTGAGGAACATGAGATAACGCCCACAGATTATACAAACCTATTTGAAGGAACATGAGGATCAATGTTAGACACAAGGTGGCCAGCATGTCAGGGATGGGGTTCTCAGATAATTCATTGTATTTTCCATCTTTTTGGATCTACTAAATCAACACTGAACAGCAATTGTGCAATATGAGCATTTCCCTTCAAATACAATACTCTTGAGACATACAATTTTATTAAAATGGTACCCTAAATACTGCCTATAGCTGATATACTCTTAAATGATAACTTACCCAGTTTACTGTAGTGGAACCTCTAAGCATGCATTGGCTGTAGTATCATAGTAACAGATATGTGGTAGTGATCCACTAATCATGATGCCAACAGGGGTTGACTGGCCACCATAATAGGCCAAGAAAATTATTTGAGAGTTGCCTATGCCTCAATCAATATGAACAAATTGGGATAAGTCAGTTATTTCGGCCCTTCATATGATCCCTACTGGAAAATTCCTGGTATCCCACATGGTATCCCATCTGGCCCCTGGGTGCCAGTCGGGTTGGTAAGACTTGTCCTCCAAGAATGTAGGGTGGGAGTTAGACTGAAAGTAGGATTACAAAAGGTATTCTTCAGATTTAATTCTGATCCATTGCTTATATATCATCAAAGTAAATGTTTATGGTATTATGGGTTTTCTAAATCGGTGCATTTGATAATTTAGTGCTTTCATAAGGAAGTGGCTCTCAGAATTTGGTGCCAGAAGCTAATGACTATGATGCTATCTATGATGTTGGATCATGCGAGAATTATTCAGTGGTATATTTATCACTCTGATTAAACTCTTAAAACATACATACATCATTTGAAATAACTGAATTTCCTAGATTTAAAATGCCACCAAAAAAATAGTGTTTATGAAACTGATCCTACCTCTCAAATTCTACATAAGCTTGTAGGGAAAGCATGATTCGCAGTGGTCCATAGTTAAACTAGTTCTCTGAAATTATATGAAAATATTTACAATTGAATGGAATGCAGGGGTAAAAGAGCATGAGAGTTTATTAATTTTTCAATTCAATTGAATTACTTTTGCTCTTTGCATTATAGGTGTGGGAGGAGATGCCCCAAATTACTGCATAGCACTGTATGATTACGAAGCCACTTGTCCTGAAGAGCTGACTTTCCCTGAAGGATGTATTTTGAGGATAATAAGGAAAAGTGGAACAGCTGCTGAAGAGGATGGCGAAGAGGTGGATGATGGGTGGTGGGAAGGAGAGGCACCTGATGGGAGGAAGGGACTCTTCCCGTCGCTTGTTGTGGAACCTTGTCGACCTAATGGAGAGCCTTTAACTCCACAGGTAACTATACCATCCTAGGTTTGGCCACTTTCTTGTGAATAGATGAGCAATGAGGCAGAGTGATGATCCCAGTGTCAGAATGTTAGCAGAAGAGTGCAATATTTGGAAAACCATAGTGCATTACGTTCTTACAGAAGATTTAGCCATGAGAAAGGTGTGTGCCAAGATTATCTCCAAAGTGCTGTCAGAAGATTAGAAGGCATTGCTTATGTGGCAATCTTGAGTGGTCTCTTGGACTGCAGTGAAAGTGACCTACAGCCCCAATGGGGCACCGCCGCAGGACTTCTTTTTGTTCCCGAGAATAAAAAGGAGCTTGAAAGCCAACCATTTTGGAATGCCAGATAATGCCAAAGAAGCCATTACAAGGTGCCTGGACAAGGTTCCCATAGATGTCACGACCGACAGAGGAATTGGCATCGGTGTGTCAAGGCACAAGTGTGCTATTTTGAAGAATTTTTAGTAATTTTTACTCCAATCTGCAATAAATTTTTTTCCCAAATTTATTATTCTTATTTTTGGGGCAGATCCTGTATATTTCTAGAATAGAAATGGTGCAATTGCCAATAAACTTTAAAAAGGTTACATTTTTTCAAGTTTTTCAAACTCACAACGAATGAAAATCTTGTAGTGATGTGTTTGGGGATGTTGATAATGGCTATAAGGAACTTTAATGCACGAATACACCCCCCTTTGGTGCATATTTTTCCAACTTTTGAGTGGAAGTGTAATGTTTATAAATCACAAATATTCATAGATTTATAGATAGTTCAAAGTGAGAGGGTAGAAATGAAAATTCATATCTAATATCTTATATAAATCACCAAAAAAACATGAAATTACTAAAGAGTTGCAAATGATATATTGCAAAAGAGCGTAGCAGATGAAAGGGAAGACTGTAAAGGGCAAGGTCTACCTGTAATAAGTGGATACAAATATAAAGTAAGGCAACTGAAGTAGTGTTGGAAATGAATAAGTAGACTTTTGAGTGAAATAAAGAGATGACACAGGATGTGGATTCAGTGATGGTAAGGGTATGGCTCTCCTACCGTTCACCAGTTGATCCTCTGCCACGTCACAATCTCTCTACCTTGATCAAAAAGTTCCCGGAATTTATTCAGAAAATTAAAAATACAAGTTTATTCATCTAAATCTATATTGTCCCCTTCAAAGTAATCCCCATCGACTGCAACACACTTATGCCAGCGCTTGATCCAATCCTCGAAACATTTTTTACATTCGGTTTTCGGTATGTCCATCAGTGCTTCCTGCGATTTTTCCATTATTTCCTCTCGGCTGCTAAAACGCGTTCCCCGTAATGGTTTTTTAACTCGATTGAACAGAAAGAAGTCACAGGGAGCCAAATCAGGTGAATTCGGTGGCTGTTGGATGGTATTTGGTGCATTTTTCGTCAAAAAATTACGAATAATGATAGCACTGTGCTACGGTGCGTTATCATGGTGCAAAATCCACGAGTTTTCTGCCCACATTTCTGGTCTCTTTCGGCGAATTGCTTCACGCAAACATCTCATAATGCCCAAATAATACTCTTTGTTTACTGTCTGGCCTTCTGGCAAAAATTCATGATGCACTACACCGTTGTAATCCATGAAAACCGTCAGCATTGCCTTCTTTTTTGACTGAAAACGACGTGGTTTTTTTGGTCTCGGCTCATTTGGTGAACGCCATTCACTTGCCTGATGTCTGGATTGCGTGTCGTACTCATAAACCCACGTCTCGTCTCCAGTAATGATCCTTTTGATGAATGTGGGATCGGATTCAGCCTCGCAAATCATGTCTTTTGCGACGTCAACACGGTCTCTTTTTTGCATGAAATTGAGGTCTCTTGGCACCAACTTTGCTGCTACACGACGGAAACCCAAATCATTAACCACAATGTCTTGGGCGGATCCATAGGCAATGTTCAAGTCCTCCGCTATTTCTCTGATGGTTAATTTGCGGTTATTGACCAACATTTCTTTTACTTTATCAATTTTTTCACCGACTTTCGATGTCGATGGTCTGCCACTGCGTTCATCATCTTCGATTGACTCACGACCACTTCTGAACCCCTCGTGCCACTGGTAAACGACCGTTTTTTTTAGAGAATCGTTGCCGAAACACTTTTCCAACATTTCCAACGTCCGTGCGCCACTAAATCCGTTTTTTACGCAAAATTTAATACAAGTTCGTTGTTGCAAATTTAAATCCATTTCTGCAATTGTAAAAAATCGCCAACACACACAGAGATAGATGTACTCTTGGCTACGTAACTTTTGCAAATGTCAAGTTATGACACTAAGATTTAAAGGGAATATCAACAACAGATGTACCAATTTAACAAAAAAAACAGAACTCAAATCGGAACGATGGGAGCGCCACACGGTGGTTATTCCGGGAACTTTTTGATCAAGGTAGTATCTACAGCCATATGACTTATTTTCCTGTCTCTATTGTTTAACACATCCTCTTCTTTTCCTTTCATCTCCTCCTCCATTTCATCCCTCTCTCTCTATTCAGACTTCTTGCTCTCAGATTCTATGGCTGAACTCTGCAGAATAGTGATTGGTTCCACTGGGTGTGAGCATGGGTAAAAAACTTGTTTTGGAAGAGTTTTGATTTACGCAACCTATGATTTCTTGCTGCAGGTCACTGTAACATTGTTGTTGTAACTCTATTTTGTAGGCTTAAAAGTTTTTATAATGGAGTAGTAACATTGGGTATGACCTGTTTTTTCTTTCACATTTGAAAGGATTTTCCTCAACTTTCCATTTATATATAGTATTTCATTTGAAGGATTCTACGAAGTCAAATGTAAAAACTCCCGACTAAATACTAACATTTGTAATACATATTTATTTTTTCAGCTCTTGTTTTTCAATCATAGGCACTTTGGAATAACCTACATGTACTTCCTTTTCCTTCCCCCTCACACTCCACAACCCAGGTACGGTGAAGGGCTTGCGCATTCTGGTGACTCTTGGAACTGAGCTGCTGGGTCACCCCTACCAGATAGGTCTAAGAGTGGGAAGCCAGACAAAAGATAGGCTGCGCAGTGGCTTTTCTTTAGTAAGGTGCTACAAATTCATACGCACTATATTGCATTCATTTACAATATATTTGGGAATTTTTTTAAGAAGCACTTTTGGCAAAATATTTAAACTTTGTCGCCTACTACTAGCAAAAAGCAGGGGTTTCATTCAAATTTTAGTAAAGGCAACCATTTTCTATGTCTCATATGGAAAAAATACTTCAGAAAGCATATTTCAGGCGAATTGGCTTGTGCTGATAGATCGAAATAATACCTGAGTAGCACCCAACTCATAAGATGCAGACTGATTAAAGAGTGCATTTTGGATTTTGAATAAATGCATCTCATGCACCAGGAATTGTGATATATAATCAACTACAGGAAATAATCACACATGTCCCTGGGAGGTAAAACTTTATATTGATGTGGAATTAAAATGGTAGTTGGCAAAGTGGGAGTTAGGAGTGAGGTCAGGGACTACAGTTTAGTAACAATAAATGGCTGTAGAGAGAAAGCAATAATTATGCCAGAGGACTTGTTTAACCATAGTTTGCAATTGGATGTAAGTACACCATAAACACAGGTATACATGGAAAATGCATAAGGACTAAGAGATATATCATATGACTATTGCATTTTATATTGTATAGTGTTGTATATTTTACAGCTTTGAGCAAAAGGCAGGAAGAAGCATGGTAAACATAGATCAAATGAGTTGTATTATATTATTAGCAGAAGTAAAAGCTTAATCAAAAATATTGACCATTGTTCATAGAAAAGGAAGCAATATGTGCAGACTACAGAACAATAAGTTTGATTTCGCATGCAGCAAAAGTTGTTCTCAGGATCATCAACGAGAGAATTGAGAGAAAGGCAAAAGATTATTTTGGGGATGATCAGTTTAGGTTTATGTAGGGAAGAGGCAAACATGATGCCATTCCAACAATGAGGTCACTAATAAAGAGGAATGTAAAATACAATCAGGATGTATTTGTTTGTTTCATAGATTTTGGAAAAGCATTTGATAAATTAGGTAAAATTAATGAATGTACTACAGGAGATAGGGGTATAGAGGCATGGATGGCTTAACCAATGCAACCCGTACATATCTCAAATTGGTTTGGTGTTGGTGGCAGATAGTGAGAGTCTGGATAGGAAGTGAAACAAAGAGGAGAAAGAGTAAGTATCCAGGTATCCATTATCACCCATTATTGTTTATGAATAGAGGAAATGGTAAAAGAAGCATGGGATGCACTGGAGGTAGGGAATGAAGTCAGTTGGGAATCAATAAAATAATGATGAAGCTTTAGTTAACTAGTCAATCAAGGGGTTACAGTCATGGTTAGAAAATCATTGTGATTGGTAGGCATGAGGATCAAGGTGAGCAAAATAAAGTTTATGTTTTGTAGGCAGACTAAGTTAAACAATTAAAATAGGATGGTAAAAAGTAGAGCAGGAATAGCAGTTTTCCTCTTTTGGAAGTGTTTTGGACCAAGACGGTCAACATGGTGGGCACATCTGGAGAAGATTTTTATGAGGCAAAGAAGCTACCAAAAGGAAGAAGGAGTTGATGACAGGGGTGCTGAGTAAGGATACTAAGAGAATATTAGTGAAAATTTGAAATCGAGTGTGGCTTTATATGATACAGAAACATGGTTATTGGAGTAAGATGATCAACATGGATTGCGTGTTTTTGAGATATGGGTGTGGAGATGGATGGAAAGGAAAACAAATCCAAACAAAGAGATACACTAGGCATGGTGGTGAATGAGAGAGAAAACCAAAGGAGGAGGTAAAGGAGGATATAGAGCTTTTGATAGTCAATGGAATGTCGGAGACTGATGGAGAGGAGAGAGAGGAGAGGATTATGCAAGTTGAAATTGAAGGGGTTGGAATATATACAAAAATGTAGGGTGTACTGCATTGTTGAGTCAGGTTGTCTTTTAGGCGAGTCTAAGATATGTAGGAGTGTTAAGTTTGTGTCATTCAAAACCCTACCTTCAACAATAAACTACCAAGTAAATAAAATTTCCCCTTCCAAAGTCAATAGCTAGCATTTCCCCACCACTGGCCACACAACTCAGTGTTTTACTTAATTTTAAAATGTCTGGCATAAAAGATGAGCTTGAAAAATCTATCGCCCAACATTGTTGACATAGCGTTTGAGTGGCTGAAAGTACTTGTAGCGTGCAAGTATAACCATGCGAATAGTGAATAACTGATTGAAGCACTTTTCCACTTGATAAAATTTTTATTTTATGACCGGGTAGCGATGTTTTACATCATCATCAGGTAACCAACTGAAGTTGTGTTCAAGCTTATATATATTCCGGAAGGGGTGGAGAGGATGTAGTAGGAAACGAGGAGGGGTGGAGAGGGGGTAAATTTGCTTTCCTTAGTGGAACAGCTCCAAAAGGTTACCCTACCCCCGAACGCCAAGTTAGTTTCATTTGATGTCCAAAATCTTTTCCCCCTCCATCCGGAAACAAGAGGCATTATCTTACGCCCATGACATCCTTTCCATTGCTTATGTAGATGGCTCGATAAACACCAAGATATGTAAGCTACTCCAACTTTGTGTTGACCAAAACTATTTTTTGTTCAATGGAGGATATTAAAAGCAAAAGGAAGGATTAGCCATGGGCTCACCGCTCTCCCCACTTTTGGCCGAAATTTTCATGGATAGATTAGAAGAAAAAATTTTTAATTCTAATGAAAAACTTTTGGACAATATTCGATATTGGTTCAGATATGTCGATGACATCTTATGCTGTTGGACATGGAGCAATAGACAATTGGAAAAATTCTTTCAATACCTAAACACAGTGCAAAATTCTTTATAGTTCAATATGGAGCCAGGAGTCGATGGGAGAATAAATTTCCTTGACTTGACCATTGATTTTCGAGAGAGTAAACACGTGTTTGGGATCTACAGGAAAACCCTCTTATACTGACTTTGTGATTCCCGCAGATTCATGCCACCCCGTTTCCCATAATTTTGCCAGCTTCCACTCCATGATAAATAGGTTGATCAAAATCCCCATGCCTAAAGCACATTTTGACCGCTAACTAAATATGATTAAATACATCGCCGTCAACAATGGTTACAAGGATGTTTTGATCAACTCCTTACTCTGGAAGAAAAGGACCAAGCTTGCCACTAACATAACAACCTCCCTACAAATGGAACGGCCCGCGGAAACCCAAAAATGGTGCAAAATCCCCTATATCAACAACTCATCATACCATTTAGCGAATGCACTCCCGAAGGACAAATTTAGAGTCTCTTTTTACACCCCTTTCAACATATCGAAACTCCTCTGTAAATACAAGGATACCATCGACAATACAAGGAAGAGTGGTGTGTATGGCATACAGTGCGAGTGTGGGGCCATATATATGTGGGCCAAACGGGTAGGAATTTCTCCACCCGAATCAAAGAACACGAGAAGTGCACGATCTTAGGCAACACCACATCAGTGATCGCCAAACACTTACTCGAGACTAACCACACCTGAGAATTTAAATTAAAAGTGCTACATGTGTTGAATAAATGCAGAAAATTAGATGCGTTGGAGCAATTGGAAATTGTCCAATGAGTTAAGAAGAAAACCTCTCTTCTCAATGACATGCAATTCACTTCTTCCTCCCCCCTCCTTTCCATCAACTTTCGTCAGTAAACTTTGACCATGCGTGCCTCATTCCTTGAGTGCTTTCTCTTACCCCCCCCCCCCAGTGTGTGAGTTAAGCGGGGGTATTCCACCACCACTCTTCCAGAAGGGCCTAATCCTTGGCCTCCAAACCCAGCTGGTCTACTGGTTTCGTCCCGGCCACCAATGGTTTATTGGAAACTGCTGCCATCCACCCAATAGGACCACTTTGAACCCTAAGACTATATATACTGTGTGTTTTTTAACAAGGTCAATACGCTGTTTCTTGTAAATGTCTCCCTTGTCTTCTCCCCTCCCCCCCACCCTTCACCCCCTTCCCCTCCCCCCCCCTCGTTTCCTACCACGCCCTTTCCACCCCTTCCGGAATGCATATAAGCGTAGAACACAACTTCAGTTGGTTACCTGATGATGATGTAATACATCGAAACCCGGTCGTAAATATAAAAATTTTATCAAGTGGAAAAGTGCTTCAATCAGTTATTCATTATGTTTGACTTCCACCACATCACCACGCCTGAAGCTACTCAATTTATGCCAATATTGTCTTGTTTGATTAGAACTCACAAGAGGGGGAGATAAGTGCTATCCTCTTTGTTTCTTTCAGGGAGAGGAATCTCCACCGGGATCTGCCCCACCTGTGTTCACACCACCAGATGTTCCCACTTATTTACTGCCACCACAGCATGTCTTTGTTACGCAACCCACCCCAGATGTTGAAGAAATGCCTATAACGGAGGAAAAACCCCCAGATGAAAATGGAAAAGAAGAAGAACCTGGTAATGATTCATTTCAATCTCTATTGGAAATCCAATGTTTCATTATAAATTTGCACTGCCTTGAATAACATGTCCCAGTGGTTCTTAGCCTGATGGGCATCATGGAAATTCATGAGTGGTTTCTTATTTGATGCAGTGTGAACCAAATACACTGGAAATTACTTACTCCAAATGTCTATTTCATCTTTTGAATTTCCATAAAGTCAAAAAATAAATTGTCTTTATGAGGATTGAATAATTTGGGATATTTAAAAAAATGATGAATATGTTGAAAAATAATTTGGTTATGAACCACTGAAATAAGTACAGTGTCTCATTCTACATTAAACTGAATTAAAAGTCAAATGGGTACCTTATGGGAAAATATTTATCATCAGTCACTAATTTGAAAAATCAACCATTTACTCTTATTTTGTTGTAATCTGAAATATATATTTCATTTGCATGATGATATTTTAATTTTAAACTTTGATTAAATATGCAATCAAATTGTTATATTAGTACTTAATGAGCTTTATTTTCAGTAGATCTAGAAAATCTAGTCAAAGCATATCCATAACGGCATTTATAATTGTGGTAGAATATTTTGTTTTAAAAACATAACGTTTATTTTAATATTCAGTTTCTTTTTCTTGATATAAGTTCCTTTGTTCATGAAATCTCATTGAGTACCTTCATAAGTGTTTTCTGCATGTCATCTCTGCATTATTTATCTTGCACTCAGGTATAAATACAGATGTCTGCAATTTGAGCGTATTTGTAGGGGGAGTGAAAGGTTGAGCAATAATCTATGGACTAATAAGTTATTGTACATTTGAAATGCAGTCTTTATGAGAAAATTATCCAAAAAGAACATAAGTGAAGCATTGCTCATAAGGTAACATTATTTAAAAACATAAGGGTATTCCATACTAGATTGCTACGGTGACTGTAGACACCATTATACCTAGCCTTGTCCTAGGCATGTTGACCATTGGATAGAGAAAATGTTCCCTTCACCCAAGTAAATTAACGCTAAGTGGATGAATGCTAAAGTAGGGTAAAATCCCATGGTAGAGTCCATGGCAGGGAATGACAGTTGCACATTCATTGGAAGAATAAATGCCAGTGAAAACAACAAACAAGTCCTAACCTTTAATTTATCTCTATTAAACAGTCTTAACTTCAAACATTGAATGACTTTTACCTTTCTTCTTTCAAAAATATCAGAATATCGCAGACAAATGCAAAATTAATTGCAGGGGCTGCACATGACTAAGTCATGAAACCTGTAGAATGTATGAAATAAAAAATTAAATCTTAGTGTCAGACCAAAGGAGGGATTGAAAAATGCTTAAACAAGGAACAAAGGCATTCTGCTGAGCTCCTAAGTAGGTAGTTTAACTTTAGCCTTTGCTTCTTTATTTAATTTTTTCCTTCAAATTTGTCATTCAACCTCATAACTAAGAATTCATTAACTCAGCCTGGCATATGCGCAGTTGCCTCACTTTTACTCTTAACTTCATTTTTGGTTCAGGATCGCATATTAATTTTTGATGTTGAGGTATTCATACAAGAGTTTCCACTACCTGCATAACTTGATTGGATGAATGTAGAGTATTGAGTGGCATCATTACATTTTCTATGCTGCAATGCCCTTTAAAGTTGTAAAATCATGAAAAGACCATGTGAGTTTTAGGAATATGCTAAATTTAACAGCACAATGCTGTTTTCTTGAAAATTTTACATTTTTATCTATGTTTTCTTTTTCAATTTAAGACTTATTTTAGAAAAACCAATTAATTGTAATGGCTGTTAATATTTTATATAACAGTTTTGAACACAAGGTTTCATGTATGTATATGTACGAGGCCTGTTCAAAAAGTATTGCGACATCTGTGTTTTTTCAAACATTATTTATTTATCCATGAATATCTATTTTGTTCCTTTCAAAGTAATCCCCATTAGATATTATACACTCGTGCCAACGTTTTTTCCAATCCTCGAAGCACTTCAAAAAATCATTTTTTGTGATCTTGTTCAGCTCCTCCTTCGATGCAGTCTTTATCTCGTCAATCGTAGCGTAGCGTCGTCCTTTCATGGGCCTCTTCCATTTCGGGAACAAGAAAAAGTCACTGGGGGCCAGATCTGGGGAATACGGTGGCTGCGGCATCATTGGTCTGTTATTTTTGGCCAAAAATTCACTCACAAGTAACGATGTATGAGCAGGGGCGTTGTCATGGTGCAAAAGCCAATTTTTGTTCTTCTGCAAGTCCGAGGGTTTTTTGACGGATTGCTTTGCGCAAATTGTGCAATAACATGCAGGTCATACTCCTTATTTACCATTCTACCAATCTGTGGCAAGAACTCATGATGCACCACGCCCCTGCAATCGAAGAAATCTGTAAGCAAAACTTTCACATTCGACCGAACTTGGCGCGCTTTCCTCGGTCTTGGCTCGTGCTGCAGCATCCATTGGGATGATTTGGAGTTTTGGAGTTTCCTCGTCATAACCATAAACCCATGATTTGTCAACGGTCACTCTGGAGCAAATTTGGGTCGTCACGAGCAGAGTCCAACACCTCATTAGAAATGTTTATGCGTTGCTGTTTTTGGTCGAAATTGAGCAATTTTGGAACGAATTTTGCGGCGACCTGACCTGTGTCATGCCCAAATCATTGTTAAAAATTGAATGGCATGAGTCAATGGATAAATTTAGGTCCTCAGCAACTTCTCTAATGGTAATTCAATGATTGGCCAATACTATTTTCTTCACTTCATCAATGTTTTCGTCTGTTGTTGACGTGCTCGGGCGTCCGGCATGTTCTTCGTCGTTCACAACTTCTCGGCCCTCTGAGAACATTTTGTACCACCGATAAACGTTGCTTCGGATCAAGGTAGCTTCTCCATATGCCACAGTCAACATTCGGAATGCGTCCATGCACTTAATTTTGTTTTTCGCACAAAATTTGATAGAATCTTTGATCCATTTTTTGGAGCAGGCAAGAATCGAAGACAAAACACGTCCAAATAAAACAGCTATCAACATTCAACATTCAACTGAACATTCAAAATGGCCAAACTGAGAGACATAAGTACTAACTTTACGCCACCAAAAAATTGAAAATCAAATATACATAACCCGCAGATATTCATAATTCGCGATACTTTTTGAACAAACCTCCTATGTGTATATGTGTGTGTGTGAATATATTCATATTTATTTATTGTGTGAACAAAGCCAAAAACACAGAAACACACAAAAAAGAAAAGAAACTCCCTCGGTTTCAAATTTTTGGTAGTCCAGGCCACCTTTCTTATGGAAGAGAAGGACAGAACTGAAGAACATATGGGGCTGGAAACGATTGATTGAAGGGGAAGGTGGAGAAAAGTTTGTGAGGGAAAGAGTGAGGAGGGGAAGGGATAGCAGGGGGATTTTTAGAAGAGTGGGGATAAAATGGAAGGTGATAGGGGCAAAGGGGGGATGAAAATATGTGCAGATCAGGATAATTTATGTCCTATATTAATACCTGGGCCATTCCAGGAATCTAGGAGCCAGATATTCGCTTGTTCTGTTGTTATGAGTTTCAGTGGAGGATCAGAGGGTTGGAGGGATGCTAAGATCAATACACAATAGCATTTATCAAAGAGAGTGTTGTGTTCGGAGGCGTATTTGCAGATTGGGAGCATACCAATCAGGGAAGAATTCTTGCATGAGGCTCAGTGGTTATTGATTCTAATATTGAGGGGTGTGGTACACTGTCCAATATAAAAGATAGGGCACAGTTGGCACTTCATGAGGTAAACTGCATTGCTGTAGGTACATGAGGAGTAGGGAATTGGTGGGACAGAGTTGGAAAGCAGGTGGCTGAGGGATGGGATCCTGGTTTTGAAAGTAGGACATGTTTTGCATCTAGGTTTATTGCAGGGCATGGAAGTAGTTTTGGGATGGTGCCGGGATTTAAGGTGTGGATTGGTTGATTTGAGAAGATCTGATAAGTTGGTGGGGCATTTGAGCGTAATTAGGAGGGGTTGTCCTGAACCCCTCCTTAACAAAAGGATCCGGAGATATGCCTACACTTCCAAACCTTCCTCCACCGCTTAAGCCCACCCTCTTTCAATTTGCACCACATACTTCTCTGGCCTAGAATCTCTGCGATTAATCCTAAAAGACCTCTACCCTATCCTCAAAAACCATAATTCTATCGCCAACCTTTTTCTCAAATGTCCCTCTGAAGTCTTTTATAAAAATTTGTTTATTATATGATAACTGTTCCTTGAATAATACAACTAAATGCAGCAGAATAACTCAATAACAATAATGATTTTACTCTGTGCAAGACAGACCTAGCATGAAATCATATCCACAAATAAGATGCATTATGAAATGCACATAAGTTATCAAGTATGCATAAACCAACTAACTGAATATAAGCTTTGCCCCCTAGGAAACCAGAAAGAGACTTTATAAATAAAGCAGTTCTCTTCTTTTCCTTGATATGCATTGGAAGTTTATTGAACAGTTTTGTACACATTCTACAATGCATAGAACATGACATTATGACAACATTACTCTTTCTCACCTTTAATTCTAGTGAATTTGATGATGATGCCATCTTTGTTTTCTGATTTTTTTCATGTTTAGGTTACAATGAATATAAGAGTAGAGCATTCCATATCCACAAGTGACACATTCCTTCCATGGCTGGCTAAGGTCTTCAGTGGTTGGGTGAAACCATTAATGAAATCCCAATTCAGCAGAAAATGTTTTATGAGTTATTCCAGGATTTTATCAGGGAATAATGAATGTGAACTGGAAATTTCTCTTAAATATTTATTGCAAAAAAATGAATACAATTATATTTGAAAAAGGTCAAGGAAGGAGTACATATGATAGAAAATATGTTTTTCACACAGATACTGATATGCTTGAATGTAAAGCCTAGAGAAATCTTTAAAGCTGCTGTGTATGCATTCTGTAAAAGGCTTTCTTAATTTGATGTCATGAAGCATAACTTTATGTTGGCATGTGCAGTGATAGTATTGTCACCTTTAAAAATTAATATATTAATTACTTGCATAAATTAATCTGATTTTTTGCATAAAATATCAGCATGTGTCTACTTTATTTAGTGGATTGGGTGAATGCTATTTTTAAGATTATTTGCTATGGAATGCTAACTAAGGAACTGGTCATGGAAAAAAATAAGTTTAGTTTTTGAAATAACACTAAGCTTAGGGTGGATACGTGGGTTCTAGCTCTTATAATCTCACAATGGTCTATAGATTCAACAAAATTTTGCCACAACTTATAGACAGAGCATAAACCACCATGGGAGAATGTACCCATTTGTGAAATATAGCCATTCTAGCCTCATTCAGCATAAGGAATCAAGAAACTTTACAATTGAAACAAACTAAAACGAAAAGGTGCCGTCATTTTCTGAATTAAAAAAACTAAGTCTTACCATTTATCCCATGAACCAATTGACAATAAGCATAGAATTGATGATCTCTAGCTAAAAGTTTCTTAAATGATTTTTCTAAAAAATTATATTTGCTTAAAAAAATTCCAAGGTTGATAAGAACAGAATACTTCTGTGATTACACTAGTGCATTGACAAATTGTGTTTTGGTTCTAATTGAGTATTCTCTTGGCGGAAATGTTATTTTAAACAGTGCCATTTAATAATAACATCAATATAATTATGAAAATCAGCTGTTGTGTATTAATTCATAATACTGCCTGTCTCTTAATTTTCCTACCACCTGGATGGTTTCTTTAATGTGGCATTCAACTTTATGAAACACAAATTGCTTGCACTTTATTTTATTTGTGCATTTGATAGCTTTAAAGTGACATGGCTCCTGCTTGCTCAACCATTCCTCACTTATATTACTATGTGAAAGGTCCCCCACCTCCTCAACCCCCTCCAACTACTGGCTTCTCAATGGAGCTCGCCAAGGGGAAGCAGCATCATTATAAGAAGCAATTCGGTGACCAGGGTCAAGAAGAAAGTGAAAAAGATGAAGGTGGAGGTGAGGCTTGATGTGATCAATGCATGATGATATGTTCATCGAATGTTGAGGTTTTTGTAGCTTAGGTGGAATTGAAAGAAAGGGCTAGGTACTGCAGTTGATGTTGTTCAATTTATGTATTCTCTGTATTATTGTTATGCAAAGTTAATTAACTTATGTACTTGGAGTAGACTAAACATAACATGGAACGCTTAATTTGAAGTATAACTTTATTAGCATGCTCCCATAACTTAAGTCTTGCATGAAATATGTTATATAGATGTAGAATTACATTAACTAAAACAAAATTGCATGTGTTGCAAAATCATTGTTATTTTGTAGAGCATGTTTTGATGACTCCTATCACATTATCATTATCATCATTGTGGTGTGCATTGACAGCAATTAATTTTTTTTAACTGAAAATCTTACCCAATCATATTAATTACCTAATGAAAATTTGGAGGTAGATTCCTCAGGAGACAATACACTCAAAAACTTACAATCAGACTGAGAGGAAAGGAAACTCAAAATTTCATTGGGCTCTCTGTTATTAGAGGCAGGTAATAATAATAATAATAATAATAATAATAATAATAATAATACTTTATTCATTTTAAAAATGGTACAACCATATTAAATGTCATCAATATAAGTATTATTTAACATATAAACATACTTTCTTAAATGTGATGAAAATTGTCACAAAAGAATTCATCCAATGAGTATAGTGGGTGAGCAAGTAACCAGGTATATACACCCTATTCTTGAAACTCTGGATACCATCTGATTTCAACTGAGTAGGCAGATAGTTATACAGTCGTATGTTCATATTGTGAAATGTGTTGTAAGTTGATGACAATCTACAATAAGTAGTATTTAGATTCGATTTACCTCTTGTGGAATAGTTATGGAGGTTGGATCTTAACTGGTAAGTTTCTAGATTAACTTTCACATGAATCAGAGCCTTAAAGATATACAAACAAAATACAGTCATGATTCTATACCTAATAAAAAAAAGGTTTGCAGGAATCACGTGGTGGTATATTAGCAAGAGAGCGAATAGCTCTCTTTTGCAGTAGCAAAATTTGTTTAACATGAGGGGAATGACCCCATAACTCAACACCATAATTCAAATGACATTGAAAGAAGGCATGGTAAAGTGTTAAACGATACTCATTTGAAATGATAAAGTTGAGCTTTCTTAACATATAAACAGCTTTACTAAGTTTACTAATATGCCTACTAAGGTAGGCATATATGTGTCTAGCGACTGGTTGATTCTGATTAATAATAAGGAGCAACTAATAGACCTTAAAAATAATTGTAATTACGTGGGCTGTTTAGTTCAAATTACAAGAATTTGAACGTTTACTTGTTTTGAATTTTTCATATTTTGATGACCTTATGAAAACAATATTGGCACTTACTCACCTTCTTTTCATAAGGGATACCTAATGATTTTTCATATATGTAATTTATAAGTAAAAACGCATTTAATGCATAAATGCATAGACCATAATGTGGAAAAGGCTACTCAGGTCTTCCACCGGGTCAGTTCCACCATCAATGACACCAATGTTTCAGAATATGAGTCATTTTTCATCTTCAGGGCTGGTGATGATGATCAGCCCGGAGGTTGGAAATTGACTCATTTTCTGAAATGCTGACATCATCGATGGAGGAACTGACCCGATGGAAGACCTGAGTAGCCTTTTCCACAGCAATTCACCAGGAAAGCACAAGATCATACTTTGTAGTACACAACATTTAAATATGTGTGAATAAATGTGAGTGAAATTTGAAATGTACCATGTGCTATCAGATGTGAGTGCTATTCAGATGTAGCAAATTGAATGTTTGTACTTCAAATCAAACCATTCACCCGATTCATAAATCAAACCAAATATCAATGCTTTCCAGATTCCCAATAACATTCTGAAAACACAATAATTGCTTAATTGAATCAATATTTCCTATATATTTACCACATAAATTAGAGTAAAATTATATACAGTTAGAAACAGGAAAAACAATAATTCAATAAGGGAATAAGCTATTATTAATTATATGTTTTAAAACACTCGTTACTAATAAATGCTCAATTCCTAGATTTATTGAATATAATCTCAATCAGTAATAATTTGTTCTAAATTAAATTTAATCCCAAAAATTATTTTTATTTTATAGCATAGAAAGCAGTTAAATATGACAAACAGCGCCAGGGAGTACAAATATTACTTGACAAACCTCTATTGTTACTACTCAGAATAGATTGTCAAATTCAGCCTTATTAATAGTTCAGCCAAATATATATGTGACATGGTAAACTGCAGCACGGGATCCTGGTACACTTGCCAACAGATTTACTATATTTTCCCATCGATGACACGCACCCAGAGCTTTTAGTTATTATGAATTTGTGTAGATACCGAGCGACCAGGGCTTCATAGTTATCTTGAACGTGTATAGATGCCGCCCATCTGTATATATACATGCATATATATATATATATATATATATATATATATATATATATATATATATATATATATATATATATATATATATATATATATATATATATATATATATATATATATATATATATATATATATATATATATATACTCAATTATATAGAAACAGATATAAGGGAAAGGGATAGGAACACACATAAAGGACGAACACAGGAGAGGTGGGGAAGGTGGAATCAAGCAGATCACGAATGTAAAAATATTTCCTAGACCAGGATATGAACTCCGGATCTTTCCACTTGCCGGGCAGAGGCTCTTAACCACTTGAGCTATCCAGGAAACGTAATTGATATTGAGATCTGCGATGCTTTATGCAACCAAGTGCCCCAATTCTTTGATATATGCACGTAAAAATTTTATATAGTGGGTGTAAAAATACATCTATGTTTGGATTTTTTCAATTTTCATTACATAATGTGTATCATCATTTTTTCGATCATCTGAACATTTTTCTATGATGAGGCGCGCGTTATTGATGGGAAAATACGGTAATATGGAGTAGTGGTTTTTAGACTGAAATGGGAAGACTTGGAATGTAATTTTTGTAAATACAGAAACAGAAGAATGATTTTGGGTGTTGTTTGGCAACACTTAGAACTAATGCTTTAGAGAGACGAATATATTCTGCTGGTTATATTAGTCATGGGTCTATTTGGAGATACAACTTTGATTTTAGGTATCCAATTATGTTCATTGAATTTAATACACCCTTTTGTTTTGTTGGTTGAACATTTAGTTTACATATGAGTGAATTTAGTAAATATAAAGAATATCTTCTAAGATATTCCCAAATATATTAGATTCATATCTTCTTAAAGAAATTATGCTATGCAAAGTGTGTTAAGTATCATCAATCACACTTTGCAAAGAGAGCACACTTCACTTTTTGAACCACTCCTCTAACGTCTGACTCTAACTCATTGAGTGTATTGCCAAACTCCAAGGTTAAAATTACTTGTAGTTATCTATTAGTATTTTTAAATTAAGGATTAACCTACTAACATCAGTTTATGTTTATTCTAAAGAATGTTTTCTATATCAAATGCAGTCAAACCCCTTTACAGTGTTTCATTGATGGTACTAATTCCTAACTATTAAGTATTAGAGATATCGTCATAAGAAGTTTTTCAATCTTACTTGTGTCCCAATTAAATTGCAGAAATGCAATCACTGTAAGTGAGAAATCAATATAACAATAACACTATACTGGGATTCTGCTGTATTTCTAAGATGCACTGTCAGAATGTCTTAAGTGGTTTTTGACATTTTTGGAAATAAGCATTTTGTATCTCTTAAAATAGAAGCACAATAGAATGTGTTATATGTTTCATGCACCCAGTGATAACTGATCATTATATTTAATGCACCCATTGCATATAGTGATACCTGATTGTTAGGTTTGTTTTTGGGAGAAAACAAATGGTTAAGAACAAGAATTTCTATTCATATAATATTCATTTCTTGGAGGGGGCAGCAACCAAAGACATGCATGCTTTTTCCAACTTCCTTTAAATCTTAAATAATTGATTAAGGTTTAAAAACTTTATAATGGTGAAACTTGACTTGCCCACTTCTTTCCTAATAAGATATTCTCTGCATATTTATTCTGTAATATTTATCTCTATAAAATAGTCTGTAACCTCATCTTTAGGGAATTCAATTTTTTGGCACCCCTAATTAAACGCTAACCTTAAAATGTGTGTGCATATCTGGTAATTTATGAATTGCTGTTTTATTGGGTGCTTAGGTACCTATCACATGAATCACATCTATAAACACATGAATCAAAGCTAATTAATTAAAGAAAGGCACATCAGCATTAGGTATCCGCGTCGTCTTTTGGAAAATTAGCAACTTACTAGTACACTTACATTCATGCTACACACCTGTTTAACAGTAGAAAATACTGGGTTATTTGTTAATCATATATTCAATGTAAGCAATCTTAACACACATAATTTTCCATGTAATTGGGTACCCAAATATAAAATTTGGTCAAAATAATTATAAGTGTTGAAGGGAAATGGAGGATTTTATTACAGGAAAATGTAATTCCAGGTAATTTGACTTCAGGTCATGCACTTTACTGCTGCTGTTTCAAAGGCTAGCTCTGTCATCATCCTGAAATCGTGGAGTTAAACAATGACTGAGTTTGTCTTTGAAATATTGGTAGCAAAAAGCATGAACTGGTGAAAACTCAAGTATATTTCACATTAAACATATACCGGGGAAAAATAATTCTTGAAATGGAATAATTAAAGAGAGGAAATGAGAGCAGAAGATAGCAATAATTATCCCTTTTTGTTTCTCAGGCCAAAGCTTTGATATAAAGTTAGATATGCCAAAGCTTTCATAGAAAATATATGGTCAAAGTTTTAGCATAAAAATAAATATTTCTGGAAATATTATAAGTAAACAAGAAATTTGAAGACCAAGTTAGAGGAAGCAATCTTGCAATGTAATGAAGTTTTTGCTATTTTAAAATGTAAAATCTCTATTTGAATGACTGATAAATTTGAGTGGTCATATAGAAACGATGATAGTTTTTTTGGCAAATAATAAAATTGATACATCTTCAGTTACAAAAAAGGTGGACCTTTTGAGAAAAGATTATTTATCTAAAAAATGTTCTGGAAAAATAAGTCATAATGTTATTAAGTATTGATGAATAATTAGACAGATGATTGCCTTTACCGTAAACATATGAACTAATAACAGAAAATACTTGCCTTCAATAGTCAAGCATATTATTATTCTTTCAGAGGCAAGTTTAACATTCTTACTTACTGTATACAGAGTATTGAATGTATTGCAATTAGGATAATCTATCACACCCAAAGTACACATTTTACCTTTCAGTAAGTAAACAGATTTTTAACCTTAACTATAAAGATTGCTTAGACCTGTATTGAAAAAATGAAATGTCGAATATTTTAATCCAGGTTATGATTATATGCAGCTATGGTAATGCCTATGTTACCTTATTTGGTTTAAATATAATGTCCTAAATTGCATTCCTTCAGTATTTATCATGATTGAAGTCATTTGTTCATTCTACGATGAACACTAAGAGAGGTAGTTGGTATGAAAAAGATAATTATAGGTGTATGCTTCTGCATTTTTTTACTGCATACTTTTGTTGCATTAAATGAATTTCATGAAAATGTGTGATATTAAAACTATGGGATTTTGATATCAAAACCTGTTGGGTGAATTGAATTTGGAAAGAAAGCATAATGTTGGAGGGATTCGGTAGGGCAGATGTTAGATACATGATTAACATTAGATTTTTGTAACATGCATTTCAACTTTTAAAACATGAGGTTAGTTCGATGGTTATTGATCATTTTTTTGCCCTGGCAACCTCTAATTTCATTTCAATCATTATTTTTTAATGACTTCATTTTTATCTTTTTTCCCTTCTAGTATTTTCAGCATCTCAAGATTTGAAAAAAAAATTATTGCTACCATTTTTTATTAGTAAATAGCAATATATACCTAAATGTTTCACTAACATAATATTTCTTTATTTTCTTTCAATGCTACTCAGAGCCACCAGTTCCTAGTGTGTCAATTGTTGCAGAAGATGGAACCAAGATGGAGGTGAGTGGGAATCCTTTGAAAGCTTGATCTAAGTTTTGAGTTAAATATGTGATGATGTAGTAGGTTACCTTGGGAGTATTTTATATACAAACAAATAATAAAAGGAGATAAAGGGGCTTCTTTTCCAACAAAATCACAGATTTAAAGGCAATTGGAAATGCAATGTCTGTAAAAATATCCCTGCTTCTATCATGTATGTTGAATGGGCAATTACAGGGTCCGTACAATAAGTATCGGCACTGGTTCCAAAAAAATCAAAATTTATTGCAGTTATCATTATAATTACTTAATAATCTTCAAAATACATTCCTCCTGCATCGATACACTTAATTCGGCGCATCTGCGACTCGTAGAAAGCCTGCTGGAAGTCGGTTTCCGGAATACTGTTGAGAGCCTTTGTCGCCGCCGCTTGAACCGCCTCAATGTAGTCGAACCAATATCCTTTGAGCTCCTTTTGAGCTATCCTTTGAGGTAATAATGTTGTCGAGAAAATCTTCATCTTCCTGGATGCAGTCTAATATTTCTTGCGAAATTTCCACCTGCAACAGTTTTTGTTCCTAGCTCAAGACTTTCGGCACCAGCTTCGCACACTGTACTCATCGCAAGATCCTCTGTTACAATTGTGTGGATGGTTCCAATTGAAAGGCTGGTCTCCTCACTGATATGGGCGATGGTAAAATGCCTGTCGGAGTCCACAACTTTTTTCACTTCGGCCATCAATTTGAGTGATCGTCGGGCGTCCGACGCAGTGCTCATCTTCGATGAGCTCCCGGCCTTCCTTAAACATTTTGTGCCGCTCAAAAACTCTTGTGCCTATAAGCCTTTTCAATGAGTTCAAGGGTCTCGGACATGGATTTCCCGAGTTTAACTCAAAACTTCACAACATAGCGTTGCTTGACGGTGCGCTCCATGCTGGCACGACGACACCACAAACAATCACACGTCACAAAAATCCACCTCCAGTCTCTACGCATGTCCGGAGGCGACTGAACTAGTTAGTGAGCCTGAGTGGTGGGGGACCCCTCTACTGAGCTGACCGGTCGGACCCCCATCCACCACTCCATTGAGGCTACAGCGAACCAGTCACGATACTTACTGTACGGACCCTGTATATGCCTCTGTATTATTATTCATCAGAAATTGGAATAAACCCTGATACATGAGAAAGCATGGAATTGATTGAACTGTGAGAACTTGAAATACATCCTTATCAACATCTTTTCTTTCTGAAATTATGGCTGTAGTACTAGATGTCTGTCTTCACATTTCAATACATTTCTTACAGCATCAAAAATTAAATTAAAAAAAAAATTAATTTTAAAAAAAAGGTTGAAAATCTATGGCATCCTCCTTATGACTCTTTCATTATTAAGATCCAAAATGCCATCAGTGATTATGGTTTGAATTTATTGTTGCATCAGTTGTTTCATGTTTGCAGTTGATGTGGAAGTTTCTTCCCAATTTTCTTTTGGGATATTGTTCATTGGTTTATTTTTTTTACTTAATTTTGCAATCTGCTTTGATAGCATTGCCATGGGCTCTAACACCATAGGAATTGAGGTAGACTGGACACTATAAACTCCTGAACGCCATTAACTTGAGTTTTGGGGGCAATATGCAAATGTTCCTAAGGACAAATTGGTTATGCCATCTTCACATATGAACAAAAATAATCCAATAAACTATGAATAAATTAGAATATCATGTTAAATTTGAAACTAATCACACAAATTTAGTGGTATTCAACACACACTGCAGTTTTCATTAGAGAATTACAACTGGCATAATTTTTGGGAAATATTGGCACTACGTTTAATTTGAATTAAAGTATTTCATATTTAAAATTCATAATTTTACATATTAGGGCAAAGGTAATTCAAACAGAGTCATCAACAGTCGTTAATAATCGAGGGCATGCATGAACAATGTCGTATAATACTCCATGGGATTATTGATACCAAATCTTCTGATAGCTTGGATGTTGCCCAGTCCAGACTAGTCCTTCACCATCTTGCCTGTGTTAGCAAGGGTTCACTGCATATGATGTGATCTAGGAGCCTATATGGAAACACAAGTGAATAGTGGTGAGATTGATTTAATTGAGAAACGTTTAAGGCAATTGATGTTTAATATTGCAGAGCAAGTGTTGAGAGAGTTTCTGGTTCATCTATGATTTTGTTCCCATGGACTCTTAACACAGCATTTTTGTAACCATACCACACTTATTTTAGTGTGTTCTGCTGTAACTATGCATTATTCTGTGTTGTTTGGTATTTTGTGACAGATATTTATTTATTAACAAATTTCTGAGTGGCAAACACATTCAAAATAGATAAATGCACAGTTGAGGAACCACATTTGAGAATTGAAGGGGAGAATTGCTGCCCCACGTAATCTTATCCTGAGTGTTTAAGTTTCTAGTGAGAGGTTGGGTCCTCCAGGCAAACTTTCCAGTGGGAAAACTGGCAAGCGTAAAACCTCTCTGATACAATGGATGGCATCACGCCATAGGTTGAAATTGGATGCCGGTGTTGATAAGGTATTTTGCAAAATAAGCAAGAAAGCAGAGGCTGAGTTCTTCACAGTTAATTGATAAGCTTCCTGATTCTATAAGATCTGTCATGTAATCCCAGTGTTAAGAAATATGAAAGCTCTATGGCCCAGATTTCCTTTGCACAATGTGAGTGGGTATAGTTTGGCTGCTACTGGTGAAGCAGTTACTGAGATTCAAGGTGGGGAACAGTGGGAACAAATATGAACAAGACAATGAGTGTAAGGGTCCAGTGAAATCAATGTTTTGCTTTATTTTTTGATGTTTTGGAGTTCCGATCTTCCGCAGCATTAACAGAGTTTTATCCCAAAGTTATAAATTGGGGACCTGTAACAGAAATTCCTTGATCACCAGGCATGTCAAGTTTCTAAAATGTGCAAAGCATCTACTAATGACCCCAAAATCAGAAATGCATTAGTTGAAGATGCTTTTACAAAGAGAAGGGGGTTGATGACAGAGACCTTCAATTATGATGCAAAGAAAAGATCAAACTCCTTCTCAGAATGTAGTTTTGAATAATTCATAAACTTGGTCATTGAGACTAATTGAAATTGAAGCTTCTGGGATGTGGGTGTGGAGGAGGGTAAAAAAGCAAGCAAATGAATTGGCAGAAAAAGGAACAAAGAAATGCCAATAAGAGAAGGTGATGGAGAAAAATTCATGGAAGGAAGGAAAAATGGATGCTGAAGATATTGAGAGGCAGTAGGATGTTGAAGGTGATTGTAACTTTAATTAAGTTAGGTAGTGGGAACAAATCATTAAACATGCTGGATGGAATGGAAGGAGTCATAAAGTATGCAGAGATAAAAACGTTTTCTTGTGATATATGCAAAATGCTATAGTATTTAGTCCAGTTTTATGCGGGACCTAGAAATGGAAGTTTCATCAAAACCTTAGGGACTTTGGCTGATAAGACTACTGTCAACGATAATGTACCCCAGCATCACCATATATCATAACAATGATTTGTGATTTAAGAAATACTAATCCTAGTGTACTTTCTTACATGGACTGAAATCTACTTTTCCAGTAGAATAATAATAAATTTATCCCCCAATCCCCAAAATTACTGTCCATGTTGTGCCTTTCATAGTGTGAAACTTTAAGTGATTCTCTGATATCTAATTGGATGGGTTACATTATAACTTCATGGTGTACCATTGACTAATCATAATAACCTAGATATTTTTTCAATATAAATCTTCCAGTGACAAGGATCTAGAGTTTGAATTCAAATCTCTCAAGAGACATTGCTGGACATTTCTTTACAGTGCTAAATGGACATGGCATAATGATAAACTCTTTAACTACATCAACAATGCTCAGGAAATTAATGAATTAAAGATATTGCCTTTGTCCCCAACTTATCATGTGGCGAACTCAAATACAGCTGTAACAGATTTAAATATGTAATTTTTTAGGCAATATTCTTTTATCATTTGACCAACCTACAAATCAGTTGAATTATATGAATATTCTGATGTTTCCATTTCATATTTCTTTTTATTTAATCTGTACTGGAGATTGAAATGATTGTAATTAACAGCTGAGGTAATATGCCTTAATTAGACATTGATGAAATACCTAAATTTATCCTTAGGTTTGGTTTTGATTTTGTTAAGTGCCCTTTTTTGCATCTCATTAGAAATTTCTTTTATGGAGGGCATCTTCCGTTCAGTATTAAAAGCCTCAAAATTCAATCCTTTTGTAATAGAAAAAAGCAGTCGTCTTGATCTCAACTCCTATTGACCCATAGTTTCCAAAAGAATAAATCCACCTGATCTGCTACATAATAATAATATAATAATAATCCTTATTGGTTCCTATAAGACATGTTTTTTACATGTATGGAACACATCACATTGTCTACTCATATCCTTTACAGACATCACAGCGTAAATAATACAGTGTCAGCATATTCTCAAAATGGAAATGTGAATTTACACACTAATGAAAAAACAAGAACCTGGAGTTGTAACAGGATTATCTTAGTTGAGTTATTAATGATTCAAATCATTTGCCTAGAGGAAGGGGCATGAATTTATCAACTATATAGTATTGATGCTCACAAAGGAATTGATACATTTTAGACTTTAATGACAAAAAGATATCTATTTCCCTCAATTTTCTAGGTAGTGTTTTCAAGTATTTCACACCAGCATATCCAGGGTTCTTAGCAAACATAGATAAGTTGTGGGCAGTTAGTCTAAGGTCATTACAGCCTCTTGTGCTATACCTACTATGTACATCAGCATTGGTTTTCAGAGTGAAGATGGCTTTGTTTTGAAGAACAAAGATTATAGAATGAAATAGGTACAAACAGGGAAGAGTTAGCATGTTAAATCTTTTAAAGTAAGGTCGACAACTGCTTGCCCTTGGAACTTTTCCTAGGATTCTTACTACCCATTTCTGTAGTCTAAAGAGGTGCATGGAATGATATGAATGCCCCCACACAGCAATACCATATTTCAGTCTACTGTGAATAAATGCACAATAGACCAATACAGGAGTAGATGTGTCAACCAGGGTAACTATTTTTCTCAGGAGGTAGCATCCTACAGCAACTTTAGGGCATAGTTGATCAACATTAGCTTCCCAGGATAGGGACTAATAAATATGTATCCCTAGAAACTTTGTTACGGTAGAGCCCTTAATACATGAACCATTAAAACTCAAAAGAGGGGAGGCTGTAATTTTCCTTTGTTGGAAATGAAATGGAATAAATGTTGTTCTCTCATTGTTAGTAAAAACCAAGTTGCCCTCACACCATTTACTCATAGTGCCATATGATGCCATTGATCGTTTACTCATTGACCTGGATAATCAACCTAACACCTGCACTTTATCATTTGGTTTTGCCATGCCCTTTGATCATGTCAACTGCAATTACCTCTCTCATACATCATTACAAGGGCTGAAGTCTCACCAAAATACTGGCTGATGTCATTGAAGATAGAGTTCAGTATGCTATTATTTATCAAGATGGTGTAAAATATACTCCTCCCGCTAAACTAAACAATTAAGTTGTTCCCTATTGACCTTTCCCATTCTTGTGCCTACAATAATTCTAGTTTATATTAATTATCTAATTAATATATTGAACAGTATACCTGATAGTCATCCCATTTAATATGTTGATTACACTAACATTCTTATTTCCTCAGCCACATCAGCAAATTCTTCATTGGAGCATTCTTTATCTTATTTATTATTTATCTTCATCTTCCATATCTATTTTAAATCACAAAAAATGTTGTTCAATTGATAACTTATGTCACATATGATGCCCAAAGTCTTACATTATTTATGTAGTTGAACCTGTTAACTCTTTCAGGTATTTCAATTTTTGCCACTGTAGTGCAGACAAGAATAAAACTAAAAGCGTTCTCTAAAAATGGTGACACCACGTTCTAACAGAATGCACTAATCAAGGGCACAGGGGATTTTTTTGTACACCAAGCTTTCTTCTTTTCTGAAGACTGATACGTGTTAATTTATCTTTAAGAGGAAATGAGGATGTTTTTAATTCAAAAGAATATTTTATGATGTGGTTGAAAACCTACTCCATTGTCAATGAATTCCTGTATTTATCTCACATATGATATGATGTCAAGTGGAAAAGGCTTTAAGTGCAGTAACCACTTCATCTGTCAGATTGAATATCAAACTTTCCCCTTGATACATTTTGTTAGGAGCAGGTGTCTGTGTCATTGTGTCCCTATAATATTTCTCAATACTGTATATACTTCTGAACTCCTAGTATGCACTCTCCCTAACATAGTGAAAAATGATATCAACTTTAAAGAATCATCTTTCCTAATAACACGATAGTAAAAATAATTTATTTCCTAATTGAAAGTTTCAGTTTATGCCACAACAGCTGGAAACATCTTTGATTTTAATCAAGAACTTGTGAACATTAAAACTAATTTATGATTAATAGTCTAGGATATGAATTAATCATTCGTTTGGCCAATAAAAAGGAACATGTAGTCTGGAGTGAGTTTCATAGCTATGGTAGAAGTTAGTTGCAAGTAAACCACACAACTTTTGGTTTCCTTTGCCTTAGACATCACATTTTGCAAGAGGGTTTAAACCAATTCTCACATTTCCATGCACCAATATTGGAAATCATAATTTTTCAGGCAGGTTTTGAAGATGATTTCACCAGTGAAGTTGAAGGCACACCCGGACACACTGCTGTGGATGCAGATGGGGGGCTAGGTGTTGCCCAGATTGTGATCACCGCTGCAACTCCAATGATGGAAGAAGCAGAGACACCATTCCCAGGGACGGAGGGAGATGTAGACAGGGGTGATCAGCAGGAGGATGAGACAAAGAGGGATGGCTCGTCCGAGGAGGAGGAGAGGCTGCATGATGAAGGGACGGAAAGCGACAGATCTCAAGTGGTTACAACAGTGGAGAAAAGCCAGGAGCCTGAGTCAGAATCAGGCATGTCAACTAGTGCAATTGATGAAACTGCCTCCGATGGCAGCAAAGGGACCATTGAGGAAATGCCAGTGGGTGACCCTGTGGGGGATGTGAAAATGGACTTTGATGCAGGTAGGCAGGAGGAGTTTGTTGAGCTGTCTGATGAGTTGGAGCCAACTCAGTTGGAGCGGCTGCGTGGGCTCAAGGAATCTGACGCTTGAATGGAAGGGTGTCATTGGAGGAGATATTGTTTTTTTGTGGCAATGTTATGTGAATATTGAGATATTAAGTACAATTTTTGGAAAAGGTAGATGCCACTCTTCCAAAATGAATTGTTTATTGATATTATAACTATCCAGAGCCTTATAATGTAAATATCTCAAGGGGAGGAAGCTTGGAATATCATTTAAATTGCTAGAGTCAGTCCACCTCAGCTTGTTCAAGGGAATCGAGAAATGATTAAAACTAATGAATGGATGCTATAACAATAATTTTTTAGCATTAACTATTATGGACATAAATTGTTAAATTAACTTTTAAGGTAGGGCAGTAAATTCAAGATAAACCATTGCAGGATGAAAGAGCAAATTCTATCCAAGTCAGAGGAGAAAAATGAAATGTTACGCAAATTCAGATGAGGTAAAGGATTCTCTTCTGGCTTCAAGCCTTAAACAAATGTCTTAAGCAGCATAGGTGATAGTGTGTGTTTTCTTATGCAAGGACATGTTAATAAAAATCAATACTCAGAGAGTTTAAGAGAAGAGTTATATCCAAAATTTTATAATGCCCAGATAGGATAATCAACTTTGTGAATTTGTGTGTTACACAATAAGTATGTATTAGAGGAATTATACTTGCCTAACATCAGTTTTTCATCTCAGTATTATGCCTGAAGGAATATTTTTTTCAGTACTATTAACAACTTTTTTTGTCTCCCATTGTTTTGCCAATAACAGTTGGT
The DNA here is from genome assembly GCF_022747635.1 of Hetaerina americana. Taxonomy (NCBI): domain Eukaryota; kingdom Metazoa; phylum Arthropoda; class Insecta; order Odonata; family Calopterygidae; genus Hetaerina; species Hetaerina americana. Next base: position 546,081 of record NW_027286559.1, read on the forward strand.
CAATGTCTTCAAATAGATTCATCTATTTTACGTCAATATTTAAGGAATATTTGTTGTGAATTTGAATGCTCCATTCACGCCTGTTGCTTCTATAGTCGGTACCTAAAAGATATGCAGTGGTTAAAGTTAAACAAAATTAAAAGCAATAGTTATAAAGTACCCAGTAGAAACAAAGGAAAATTTGGAGATAAAGGTATTGCTCTCTACTTTTAAGTCCAGTTAAATGTGCTTCTGTAATAAAACCATTAGGAAGTTACTGAAAAGCAAAGAGAAATATTTTGAAGAGTGTAAATGGATTGGATCTTGAGTATTAGAAATGTGCTGGTTGCAAGGTAGCAGTTTGAGAGCAATAAGAGAAAAGGTGGTACATGGTTAAGCAAATGATAATAATTGACAATTTAGTGATGGAGGCCTGCTTCTATCCTGGTTCTCCCTAAATTGGCATCTAATAAACATGGAAATGCAACATTGTTCATTAGTGAATGTGTAAATATATGTTTCTTCAAGATTAGCCTTCAAAAATGATGAAAAAGAATCTTCCAAATAAACCACAACATTGTCTGGTAGAGGTAGCTCAGAAAATGAAAAAAAAAAAATATATATATATACATACACACATATATATACATACATACATATATATATATATATATATATATATATATATATATATATATACATACATACATACATATATATATATATATATATATATATATATATATATATATATATATATATATATACATACATACATACATATATATATATATATATATATATATATATATATATATATATATATATATATATATATATATATATATATATATATATATATATATATATATATAGATAAATATGCATGTATATTTATGAAGAATTGTTGATCCAGAAATAGCACAAATGGGCCCAAGGAAAATGCAGATGTAAACAAAGATTTTGTCCTGGATGCACACCAGGAGAAATATGCTGAATGTTGTATTTATCCGATTAAATTGTAGAATCAGCAGTGTACAGTGATTTGGTGGAGGAAGTTGTCATTTTCATATTACAAATAATTTTTCAAAATGTCAAACCGTACTTAAAAAAATGAAAGTTCATAGATGATTATTTTCAACGTAAATGCTTTCCGTCATAAACAAAGCATGAACACTAATTGTTGATTAACCTGCTGATTTAGTAACAAACATTAAATTCATCTGTAAATAAAACTGCTTGCGGCATTTCAAATCGGGAAATACATTCCGAACAATGTGAAATGCTAGTTGTTCAAACCACAGCTCACTGTACATTGTGATGACTTTTTATCTTATTTGCTGTCGAGTTTTAGGTAATATTCTTGTTTCTATTTCTGAAGTATTTGGAAAATTCAATACAACCTTCTTCCATGTGGAAAAGCTCTCAATTTGCTGCTAAAAACTTAACAAAACTAAATATCCCTCATTTCAGTGGGGTCCAATGACATTTGTTGAGTGCATACTTGTGTTATGTTATTTGTTGTTGTTATCATGATGGATAATACTATTAACATTCCTTTCCCCTCTCAGCGGTGCCTTCTGAAATGTTGTATACCCAATGTCAATACTCTTTTTCCATAATGAACAACGTCAAAAAATCTTTGAAGAATTAATAAGTACTTCTTTTGTGTAGATAGCCCTTTCAATGAGATATGAGTGAATTTATGAATGAGAAATGTTATTTGTGTGTGCGTGTACATAAGCATTTTTTTCACTTGGGAGCACGAAACATGATTCCAAATCTGATAACATTTTCCCATCATTGCATTAATCTGCCAGTTAACACTTAGCGCCAACATCATCAAAAAGAAAGTACATTTTGTGCACATAATTGTGATCTAACTTGATCATGAGTATAATTAATATGCAATATAACTGTTGAGAAAGAATTGTTCTTAGCAAAAAGAATGATATTATATGTATAGAAGACTATGGTGAAAGTAATAATTGCTGCAGTGATATGTGTATAGTAATAAAATTTCTTATTCTGTTTGGTCTTTGGTCTCCACTAATTTACAATTGTTCAAGTGCCAGCAGAAAAAAATGTGTGATTACTCCTTCATTAATTATGTACTAATTATTTTCTGCTATGTGGTCACTCTCATGTGCAATAAAAACTGATCCAGAAAGAACACTATGAAATACATTAATTAATCATTAGTTTCCAGCTGGTTAAACAGCTTTTATATGAACTACAGTTTTTTCTGAGCAAATTTAAATTATCAAAGCCAATATTTTCGGGTCATCTCATTATATGTGAGACCTGATAATGCTTGTGATGCTTCTGAAAACCTTGGCCAGCACCTAATATTCGCTGTGTATTTTAACGTCTGAAATACTGGGTGTAAAAACTAAGTTAAGAACAAGCTTTTGAGTAAATGGAAATAATAGCTATGCATTTCTCTGTGGAAAAATTATCATCAACTCAGGCTCTCCATTAGTCTCCATACCATTCTGTTAGTTATCCCAAATCAAATTGCAAAAAACTTAGCACACTAATATAGACACCTTCTTTCCCTTCCTTTAACTTGTCCATTCCCACTTCCTCTCCCCCTTCTTTAAATAGGTCTTATCTTGTAATTGATTTCATTATCAATTAACATTGAGATTTTGATGGAGGAGAGAGTCTGGAAGAATATACAACTGCACATCATTTATAATTGCATGTTTTCTGTAGTTAACATAAATTCTCCAGTAAAATTCATCCTTTGAATTAGCACTAAAATTCATCGCAGCATAAGTACCGATTGAACTATGAAATCACTATTGTTTGAATGAACTAATGATAGAAGAACTAAATAATGTTACTCAGCAGTCTTTGTTGTGGTTTCTCCAAATCATTGCCCTGCTTATCATTTTTCCACATCTCTATAGCTATATTAATTATAACTGGCTTTGGTTAATATTTGTAACTCTCTTCCCATTAGGGGTGGATCCAGGGTTGATTTTCAGGGGAGATTCAGTTTTTGGATGCGAGGTAATTTTAATTAATAAATTGGTACAAATACAACTGTATCATATCATGGAAGGTATTTGAGGGGAGAAGGCCATGACTCCCTTGGTCCCCCCTGAATCTGCTATGGCTGTCCATCCTTCCATCAAATATATTTCCACATTATTCTTTATCCATTGGCGATCGATTCCATCAGTACTATATTCTTTCTTTCTTGCTATATTGAACGCATTTTCCTTCAGGTTTCATCCTCTCCTTTATAAGATCTTACTGTCATCCAAAGTCACAAGTATTTGACCTGAAGTCTGGTTTTGATCAGTGACTGCAGAGCTCACATCTAATTAAAAGAATTAAAATATTCTATGGCAAACTTGCATCGCTCAGCTCATACTATATACTGGGGGAAATGGACCTTTTTTCACAAATCTTAGAATTCGGACGATTAAAACATTGAAGAGTAAATTCTAAATATATTGATACTAATATATGGTTAATGCAGAGTAATAGCAATGCATAAAATTAGACAAGTTTACTGATTGCAATATTTCATTGGTTACATTACAGGGGCATAATCAGTGAGTGAGTCAAATGATTGCTTCAGAGATTGCTATTTAATTTGCCCTTGAAAATGGCTGAGGCATGTATCATATATTTAGGTGGAACTAGGTTTGCTTTTGGTGTACCTAGTTTTTATAAATTAGTAAGATAAGGGATACTATGACTGGTATGCTAAATATGACCCTTGAGGGTTCAGGAAAGAGCCAGAATTCCATATTGAAATAATTGTAATTTTTAGGAGGAACATATGTGTGCTTATATGTACCTGAAATCCCTTTGTGCAATTAAAAAATGCTATGATGGTGACTACCTAAATAAAATATTGTAACATACCTAACCCTGAGAAAAGTAAGCACAGCATTACTAACAGTATCTTGGTAGTTTGGGGATTGTTTTTTTCTGAGGTAATTGTAGTAGTGGCTTTTTTCCGAATAATGAACAATACTGTTGGTGTAATTAATCACAGTCATGAGGAATTAATGTTTCTTTCCCTGAAAGCTTCCGTATGCAATAATTTGATTATGGAAAATGTACCTTTATTACATTTGCACATATTATGTATCTATTACATTATTGTACACAAATCAATTACATCCATTGATTTCATTGAATGACAGCTTCATTGACTCTGCCAAATCCTATTAAGGAACATATTGTACCTCATCTGAGAGCATTATAAATTAGTTTTCCATAGCTCATATTTTCGCCCTGTTCTTTATTTTTCCGCTCAGAAGGGTTCATACTCCATGGAATTCCAAAGCCAGATGTCTAGGAAACCCAAGCCCCAAATTATTTTAAAGTCTTATGAGTCAAATTATATTGCATGATGTTTAATGGCTATAATTTTATTTATTCAATGCATGTATCAATTATAGCTAACTAGCTTAGCATAACTAAGTATATTCGTCCATCTCTCTAGGGATGCATTGATAATTGAAATGACCACTCACCAATTTACTAAGGAGGATTCACTTCGCTTTTGTTCAGCAATTTATACTGGGGTTCTTCCCCACATTGTGCAACTATTTTTACAATCCAGATCAGGGGGACTTAAATAATTGCCACCAAATGTTACAATGCCCCTTGTTGCAATAAAAATGTAATATCTTTCCAGTCACTTGTATAAATACTAACGTCTGTTGATAATGTAAAGACTCGTGTCAAATATAAAAAAACTCATATTTTCATCACTGTATCATGAGGTAGGGTAATGATTTGAATATGGCACTTTTAAACAACTGAGCTACCTTTCTGGATATGTAGAGCATGAGTTTTCTTTTGCAAGTAAGTTAGATCAGCAAATCTGATGTAATTGTTACTTCATTCAAAAAAGGATTTAGGAATTTTATGCAATGCAATGCATTCTACTCCTTGAATTTTGTCAATGTAATAATTGCGTTTGCTTTCAAATTTGATGTGTTTCATATCAGCTACCCTGATCATCTGACAACGATTATTAATTGGTTGATTACCAACCTATTCAAATTATACTTCATTGGATTAAATGATTAATGAATTCTTAATACATGATTGTTGCGATTCGGCTCATTTTTTGTTTGAGTTTTTTGATGTACATGACAACCATGTGTATTAATACCAGAAAAAAACAGTACTAATGTTATGTATTCATATGTATATAAATCTCTCCTGATTTTAGCAGCATATTTTGGAATGAATAAAAAACCTTTTCTTGGTACCACTCAACTAAAATATTGCACTAAATGTCCACAGTTGTCTAGAGAAGATAAGTCTTAAACCATTTGCCTTGGCTTTCAAATGATGAAAGAATAGAAGCTGATTTCTAGGCAGGGTGTTAATTGTTGTGGTATGGTGCCAGACCAGATGGAAGGAGACTCTTCCCAAGGGCCTCTCCGATTGTGATCAATGGATTTTTGGGCTACCAAGTGGTGTAATTCATTAATTTATCAAATTTTCTAGCTGTATTCCTTCATTGGCATTTTTCCGGCTCCCTCTCAAAGGGTTTTCACAAAAATCATATCAAATGATGAAGGATTAGCCAAGGAAATCAATTATTCAAGACTAGGATAAAGGAATGGCAAATTTATTCTCATTTGACATTGCCATACACTGAGGGTCACTGGTGATTATGGACTGTCCTGTCTAACACTTCCCATCATTAATCTTCATCCAATGTCCAAACCTCTCCACTCTGAGACATGCACAGGCTTCACATAATCCCCTCTTCATGGCCTGGGGTGCCTTAGGCCGTCCTTTGCCTTTTTTAGAGGGCTTCAGTTCCAGCGACGGACCACTACATGGAAGCACAACTTTGTGGTCCGGGCCACCATTGATCGCACAATGTGGAGCAGGTAGAAAATGACTTTAGCATGGCTCTAACCGGTGGATGTATTCCCCTCAATCTCACATCCACACATCTTGAGGATGCTTGCGGATTTGGGCATGCTGGAGGGGATGGTGGAGCTCATCAGGGACCTACCTCTACAGGGGCGCAACGACTGATGTTGGGATGGCCACCGGTACCACAGATAAGATAGATAGGTATATAACTCCTGTCATCGATAAATCTAGCCTTGACTTCACAGCATTCTGGCAAAGAGAGAGCAATGAGAGCATTCTCCGAGGGCAAGGGGTCAATCTGTGTGTGTGGATGACCTGGTCCTCATCGCCAGGAGTGCTGGGATGCTGAGAGAGGCCTCCCACAGTAGGTGGGCATGGAGGCAGCATGGTTTGGATTAAAATTCAACCCACGCAAGTGCGCAATGCTGCACCTGGACTTCCATTGGGCAGAGAGGAGAGGGGTGCGGCTTACCATCCCATGTATCCAGGGAGTTAGGGGGAAATTTGAGCAATGTGTTGGGGGGTAGGGTTTGGGGTGCTCTCTTGCTTTTATGAGCAATCTTTTTTTACAGTTATGAACTCTTCTATTCCATCTTGCTCCCGTACAGATCTGAAAGGTTGCTGTTGGGGGAATAGAGCCAGCCATAGGGGTGCTCACTCTTGTGGTCGCCCTTATTCCATAACCTCAGGACCCACAGGGATTCATGTGTTTTTGTTTTGCGCCAAATGGAAAGAAAAGCATGTAATGAAGTAATACGTGCCAGCAAAGCTTAGTTATTCAGCCAGATGGTGGCCATGAGCTTATCCTTATTATGCAGAACCCAACCCTGTTGGTGCATCTCCATCACTGTCATTAGCTCATGGCAGAAATGGGAAATGAAATACTTAGAAGGCATTCCCTCTTCAATGAAAGTAACATGTGTATGAAGAAAGACAGAAACTCGGACAACTCCAGGGTTGGCTGCCCCTGGTGACTCATCCCTCAGGGGCAGTTTGTTTTTTTCTGACAGGTACCAAGGGCAAAATAAAACCAAGTGGAAAGAAGGTAGTTGGTTATTGTGTTTGTTATTTCGTTCAATAAACATGTGGGAGCCAATTATATGTTTTTGTTTCCTACAAGCATCACTTATATGATTTCCTAATGTGAGGGCTTTGTTTTGGCAGAATAAATTAATAAATAATCTAAAATATGAATAATATATGGTAGAGAGTATTACACTTGTGCTCCAGTAATGCACTGCCAGCACTGTCTATCAACCAAGATAGTGACTACAGAGCTAAGTAACCAGGGGTTGGCTGCCTCTGGTGACACATCCCTCCGCGGGGGGGGGGGATTTGTTATACCTGACAGTCATATGACAAAAATTGAAACAAATCGAAGGAAGGAATGTTTAGTCTTGTTATGAACTAAGAGAGATAATGAGGAAAAATGAGTCGCTACTCTTGTGTTTTTCGTGCTGAGGGAAGAGAAAAGAAAGAAGAGGGAGGGGTTTCAAGGGAACCCTTCAATCAACTCTAGAATATTTCTGTTCCTTCCAAACTGCCTAAAGTTTTGAATTAAAGATACACATTTTGAGAAATTGAGCGAGTTAAAAGAGTATGAATTATTTTATTGTGAAGAATGTAGATATAGGGTCCCCCCTTTTATGAAATCCATCCCCAAGGAGGGATACCCACCCCTCTGGGTGGAATACCCCCTGATAGAGAGAGCATGGCACCCCTTTGGGTGACCCCCCCTCCACCTTGAGGACCCCCCATCATCCACGTCACCTCCCTGTGATTCCCCTCGCGGTGAAGTGACCACCTCTTTGCCACTCCGAGTCGAGCTGCTTACTTTGCCACCTGGGCAAAAGGATGATGCCATGGAAACTCATTCGACAGCGTTTACCATACCATCCACTGCGCAGTGCACAGGTCTAAGGGCATACGTCAGCCAAAACTGTGCCGAGTGTGTTAACCCATCATGCTCTGCCAGTTGAATTTACAAGCCAACCGCTGGCAAAATTCCTGGCAAGAACTGTCAAAATTTGACTTCATTTCTTTACAATGTACGGAAATATTAATGATTTTAAAACAATATTTACTTCAATTACTATCCATGTACATTTTCTGATACCGTTTACTCATTTATTAAAAAAAGAAAACTACTCTCTGCCATTCAATTAGTGTGATCCTGCCACGTCTGGGCAAAATTGATCATGTGGGTGAATGCGAATGAATAACTGATAATTTGATAATTATCACGGGGAAAAGCACTACGATCAGTTATTCATTGTGTTCGACTTCCACCACTTCCCGCCTGAAGCTACTCAATTAGGGGTGAATAAGACAGGGCTTTTCAAACCATACGTAACGGTTACATTGACCAATGTGATGATGCTTAGTAGCAGAGTTTCCTTGCAATAGTAGTGGCATAGTTGAACTTATTCTTTGTTTTCAACAATATTACCTATATATTATTTTCCATTATCCAATATTCGTACCTTACACCAGGCGAATGACTTATCCCAAAACTCAGAAAACCATCGCAAGGTTAGTGATTTGACAAAACAAATGACATGATTCAAGACATGAAAACAATTGATCTTGACGTTTTCAGCTGAGCTATACAATGGTGGCCTTTGAAAAGTCAATAAACTAAGGGAGGAAGTAGAACTCTGGGTGGTGACTATGAAGAGAAGTCTTAAAAATAACAAATACAAATTGAGCTTCTGTATCGATTATTTTAAGTTTTATATGTTTTTAAATATGTTTATGTATGCTCTAGATACCTGAAAGGCCAAATAACCAGTACCGCCACCATGACAATTATTTTGATTTTGCAGTATATTCACATTTTAGGGTGTGGAATATTGGGACTTAATGCCAGTGTCACCACTAACAGTGGTAATGGGTTGGTTGTTATTTGGACAATTTTTTTAACATCATAGAATGAAAAACACTCAGCAGAGTGGTTGTCCCCCCTATGAAGATTCATATGAGCATGAATTCTGAGATGGTGCAATCCTCAAATTGTTTTTTATCGGAAAAGCAGCCACAGAGAATGGAAGTCAGTGTTTCATTTCTTATCGGAAGCAGTTTATGAAAAAATCTGAAATTAATATCTTTGGCAATCAATGGAAATGGTTGAAAGCGATCAATATTTCGACACTGAGAAAAATACTTTGGAGATTTCACATGATCAGTTTCATCAAATTAGCCAAAACCTGAAGATGTCTCCTATTTAATGAAACTAGTCGTGTAAAATAAGATTCCATGTAATCTTATCAAGTAATTTCCCCATAATTATCATGAGAATTCACAAAGTAGAGTCTAGAACAATCGAATCAGTACTTTAAAGTTTAAGTACTTAATGGCACTCTAGTTTTCTGGATTTCAGCATTTAAAAATAAAATAATTTCAAATACATTAAATGAGCATCCTGACATAAGGAACCAAATTAGTTATCTTTAAGCAAGTCAGTCCCCTAATCCCCGTCATAATGGATGTTAAAGTTACACTATGCACTCATTTATAATTGGTAATCTTCTTTTCAGCTGGTGAAGCAGGCTTTTTTTTATGTAGGATAAGAATATTTATGCATTTCAATCAACTGAATTATGTTCATTGGATAACATTCCTAGATGTTAACCAAATCTAGGTTCAGTTTACCCATGGTTCTTTTTATTATTTTCTATGGCTGCCTTCATGTATGACCAAAAATTTATATCACCTGCCCATGAAATCTCTCCAACTCTTTATTATCTTTACAATGCAACACTTTACTAGGTGTGGAATAAAGAATTCTGGTGCAATTAACGAGGCCTGCGGGTAAATGGAAGTAAATTGGGATAAGCAATTTGATTTTTCAAATGGACATTTGAAAATATGTTTATCCTTGGTTTATGTGCACAGAAAACAAGTTGAAATCATTTTCATGCATATTAAAGTCTGCTAACATAAGAACTAATTTAAATGCAAATTTGAGTTCATTTAAAGTGATCTATGTTTCACAAGCAATGAAGATAGCTCAATACCGATCTTAACTTTACAAGTCTTATTACTGGAGTTTGCAACATAATTGAGATGGAATGCACCAAAGAAAATCGATATGTGAATTGGTAAATTAGGAATAAAATAAAATTTAATGGATTTATTAAAAGTGCCATGTCATTATTGTCAATAAAGATTATCAGTCACTGTATTTTTGACATGTGTAGAACAAACCTATACATTAAATAATAATTTAAAAAGCACAAACCACATACGAATGAAACAACATGGAACAACCACTTTAAAAAAATGATCCAGTTTTATATACATTTTTGAAAAACCATAAATTTCACAACCTCAAGCAGCACAGTATGGTAATAGGTTGATTTGCTTATACAAAGAAGAATAGATATTCGAAAAGTATGAAGGCCTAGACAAACAACAATGACATAAATCTAACCCAATAGTTCAAAACTATTTTGATTACAATAGCTTGGCCAAAATGATGAATAAGTAGGATTAACCGTAACTAGGTAAATGCTTTTGCATAATAAAGCTCAATCTTCAGGTACCTTCCAATTTAACAACAGGTATTATTTTATTACACAACAAAAGCTTACAAAATAAAAACAATAACAAAACTGGAGCTTAATAATTATTCTCTTGTCTAAATGCAAATAACTGACACTCCCAAAAGGGCAAGAGATCGTCTCGTAAGTATACTCATAAATTAAAGAAGCCAAAAAAATCATAGATGTGGAACACTGAGGAAACAAGAATATTTCTCCTAACATGAATCCAGTAGATAACATTTATGCATGATTTTAAGCAAAAATAATCAGAAACACTTTCCTGTAGTTAGTAAGCTTGAATTATTTTTCCGAGTTGAAGGAAGACCTTGAGAGCAATAATTCGCCTCTCAAAAAGGCAATTACTCAGGATGAATCTCCTTAGACACCACCTTTTGCCATTGGTTGACTACCTCGTCGGATTGTTAATTTGTGATGAATGTGCGGTTGGGGCAGCTGCAGGAGTAGCCGCCCCCCCCATGCCGGGCCCTGTGTTCCCAAGGAATGCCAAACGCCTCTGCCTCATTTCCTCGGGATTAGCCGGAGATTTACCCTGATCACCCGAGCAACCTGAAACAAGGAGAGTTGGTCTCTAGTACTCACATGAAAGCATTCATATCAAACAATGAAGGATAAGTTGACAATCCCTGCCCTGCTTCGTCACCATTCAGTGAAGAGTAATCAACGCATTCTCTCGACTTGGAAATGAACGTTTCATTGGGAAGCACCAAGGAGTAATTTTGCAAAAACTATGCCGTGGGAAAAATTCTTATAATCTAATTATGGTGGAGTGATCAGCTAGATTTGTCCAACACTTTTCTGACATTGATAGAATAATTAACAATCGGATAATATCTTTGGACTAGACTACCCAGATAAATCAATACAAACAGACCAATAAATTGAAATGCTCTTTTAACCTACAATCAAATCAACAATAGCAATGGCAAAAAAGGGATTTAATAACTTAAAAAAAAACTACTGCATGGGCCTTTGGAAAATGAACCGAGAAAGAGATTGGCAAAATGTTAAATCTGTGAGTGCGATGGTGTAGGTTACATATGGAGCAGAGACATGGACTTCACGGAGAGATGAAGTAACAGGAATGGAGGTCTATGAAATCTGGATCTGGAGGAGGATTGAAGGAAGTATAGAGTGGGAGGATGGAGTACGGAATGAGGAGGTGTTAGGGTGGATTGGAGAAGAGAGAGAGAGAATGAGTGTAGGAAATGAAGGAAAGGAAGGTTAATAATGGGCATTGCATGGGGAGGGAGTGCAGTTAAGAGGGAATGATGGGGGAAGAGGGGACAAGGGAGGCACGATGTATTTGGTATCGTCGGACATTGCTTAGATTGGGAGAAAGTATGAAGGAATCAAGAGAAAGGCTCAGGACAGGAAGACATGGAGATCAACCATGGGAGAGAGAACCAGCCACAAAACAAAACAACCAAAGGTACTGATGACGATACCCAACACAATAATTGCAAAATTTACAAAGAAAAGTTAAACAAAATGAAATTTGTGATACATTGACCTTTTTCCTCATCTATCTTTTTCCCTGCTAAACATAATAAATGTTTCAATAAAAAATGTCTTCAGTTATAAGCAGACAACAGAGGGTTTCCTCTATCTTTCATTCTCTCATTTTATCTCACAGGGGGTAATTGCATGAATGTAGACAGGCCAACACTATATGCTTATTTTCAAGAGTTGGCAGAACTGAATGGAGATACTAAGGCTCAAGATGAAATGCAGCACCAATCAATGTATTCTACTAACATTGCAACTCCCATTTGAATGAAGTGGTTTATAAGGGCAAACATTTATTCCTTGCCCAGGAACTTTTCCTTCCGAGTCCTCTCCATAAATGACTTTAGAATCCACCAGTAAGAGATAAGCTGAAACATTTGCAAGTCCACATAAAAAAGATGGGACTATTTCAAAATGAAGAAAACTGGAACTTTGCCTGACTAATGGATCTCACAGTGAAAACATGTGCACAGTCCTCTTGGAAGGGAAGCAAATATTAGCTTTGAATAAGAAGAATTTCCAGAAGTCCTGTCAGCTGGCCCAATGATTTACAAATTGGAAAATATGGCACTTAATAGGGCCATTCTCATGTGCACCCATCACAGTGTTTTCATTTTGATAAATTCCACTGAAAAATCAAGAAACACCACAATCACAAGATCTAAATGTGAAGGGAAAGTCAACAAAAAAGGTTCTGTAAAAAAAACATTTAAACATTGAAAACTTCTAATTTCTGATTCATTGGACCATGGCATACTGTGGTTCGAAGGTTGCAATATTTTGTTCAATGGTACATTTCTGATAATTGTACATCCTGGCTGAGGAAAGGATGATGCCATTCCAATAGAAACCATCCGATGGTTACTTTGCACATGCTTCATGGAAGTTTGAAAGTCCCAAACAAGGGTTAGAGGTTAGATTGACAGTATATGGGGAGTAGAGTGCGACCGTCATAGGTGCAAGAGATATAGCCCATCAATCAAGGGAATGCAGTCGTTGCTGACCACATTTAAGATTCAAAGCAAAATTAGGGGATAGAGCAAAATGATTGTACCGAGTTTTCCCAAAAATAGAAAAAGCTACCTGTAAGTTATGCATCACAACACAAAGACATAATTCTGAAAAGGTTGAAGAGTTCATTTATTTGTTGAGTATTTATGATGATATTTAAATACAAAACTTAATAAAAATATCAATCAAGGCTTTGACATGGAGCATAGCATCAATGGTTTCGGTAGAAAAAGATCAGACAAAATAAGTCGGATGTAAAGTAGGCATAAAAAAGGTTAGCTGGATATGGTTTGTGGAAGAGAGGAAGTGACCAGGGGCAATTTAACGAAGACAGAGGAGATATTTATTGGTGATGGAAGATTTAAGACTATGACAGAAGAGAGAATTTACTATAAGAAAAGAGGGGGAACTAAAGGAAATTCGAATGAATTTTAGGACTAGAAAGCATGAGGAGTAAAAGAATAAACTGCGTAAGATGTGGTGGTGTGAAGGCCTATCCTTTCCTGCGATACATATTCCTTTCATATCCTTTAAAAGTTCCTGAGAAAGAGTAATAGCATTCACGGAACATTCTAAACCTACCGATAAGGAGTCAATGAACAAACAGAAAAGACGAACACAAACCTTTGGTGAAGAGAAACTCACCCAGGTGGGTATCAAACCCACAACCTTCAAATATCAGTTAACAACATGGCCTCACCACCAATAGGGTCAGCGAGGTAAGTACTTGTGTCCAAAGATGAATGAATCAGAAAGTTTGATTCCAAATGTACATATGCCTCACTTTATTTACAATAAAAAACACACATAGAGAACACTTTTCATTTTAGAGCTAAAACAATGCATTTTATACCCTGACGCACAATACCACAAGATATTTTCCATGTAAAATATTCTCAAAAAAGTAAAGGTTAAAAATAGTCAGTGGCCCAGATCTTTGCCCTATCATTGCATCAGGCCTTTTGGATGAATGGCTATCTGTTGATAGTTAGTATAACGTCAAAGAAAGGAGCATTTAACATGAAAACTTAATTGCTTGTCTTTTACAAAGCTTAGTCACATGGCATATGAACAATTGATAAATAAGATTCAGATCATTGTTCATCACATACTTTTTTCTCATGCCTTTTATTGAATGGTCTGGTTCTCAAGAAAAATCAAGGGAGTTTTAACAAAACTAAGCCTATCAATCACTTCAGAAAAGGTTAGCAAAAGAAAAATCATTACAACCTATGAAAGAACAGGCAGGAAAATTACTTATTGATCTAGGAACGATTCAATAGAAATAGAAAGTATACATAGAGGATCTAGGTGGTGAAGATATCAGGCCTGCAAGTTTACAAAGAAAAAGAATGATTCCATGAAACTGCAGGAGATATTGCAACAGTAACTTTTAACGGAGTTATCCGCTAATATGAATTTCAATGCAAATATTTCAGAGTGTAAAAATAATTTGCCTTGACCGGGATACCGTCCAAAGGGAATGATTTTTTTGATGCACATGTGGATAGCTTCGAATATGATGCACTTCACAGCAAGAAAGTAAGGGAATTAATGGAAATTAAATCACATATGGCCATGGTGACAAATAACATAATCGCTGAACAACTACCGAGGTTAGGAAAACTGTGGATTAGTTTTTATGAATTAATTCGAACCATTCATGAGTGAGGAATTTGGCTGAAATATGTTGTTAGATTAGCCCTCGTTTCCATTCCAGAAAAGAGAAAGGCAGCCTTATGTGAGGACTATGGAACAATAAGTAATAATATATTGCCAATCTTCTACTAAAATTTAGTCAGTAATATATCGTCTGGATCTTAGAAAAAATAGTCTTGAAAACTACATTAAACTATCTCAGTAATTGGATGTATTTAAATTATTAAGATAACTAATTGATCAAGTTTATTTAACTAATGGAGCGGTTAATTTCAGAACATTGGTGCTAGTTTTCTTTTGCTAATTTCAGCCGTAATGATGCAGCGTATGGTCGCTAATCTTCTCTGTACTCTCCCAGGCACATTTTACCATTCACCGTCAAAATATTAGCGAGTATAATTGGTAGTTGTTGCAAAAACATTTAAGAATACTACAGCTAATATTCTGCAAAATTATTTGGCAACAGTACTTGAATTCCATTGGATTTGGCCTAGCTGCTATCAATGAATGCTCTTGAAGGAGGTAAGATCCAAAACCTGTTCGGAATGCACAAAGCATGTGGTGGATGGAGAACCCAGATGGGGAATGTTGGGAAGAAAAGTATGACACGGCTGCCCATTATCACCAATGAATTTCAATGCAGGCGTGGAGGAAATGCTGAAAGTGGTGTGGGAGGAACCGTATAGAGGAATGAAAGTCAGAAGGGAATTCATAGAAACTTGTTTTCGGATCATAAAGCTTTAGCTAGCCAGTCAGCTAAGTTTACCATCATTGCTTAGTGGATCAGAAAACCATAGCGATAATTATACCACATAAATCAATGGAAACAAAGCAGAGGTTATGACATTTTTGATGAAGAGGAAATACAAGTTAAATGTTGAAATAGGAGGGCAAAAACTAGAGCAGGTGGGACAGTTTCTAGGGAGTGCCTCGGAGCAAGATGGTTAAAAATTAAGGATACATGACGAATTGCTCAACGCAAAGAAGCTTTCAAAAGGAGTCAATGGCATGAATGTTGAGTTAGGGCGTTAAGAAAGGGCAAGTTAAAACTTCATGATGAAGAGGGTTTTCTTAAGGCTCAGAAACTTGGTTGTTGAAGTAGGATGTTTGGCAGATTGAAGGATTTTTGGATGAGGGCTTGGAGAAGAAGGAATGCTAAAATGGACAGAAAGGAAAGCAATTGTGCACGTACTAGAAGTGGTGGGGGAGGAGAAGAGGATTATTGGGAGAAGTCCAAAGGAGGTGGGAGAGAGGGTATTTTGATTGGCAATGGTATGCTAAAAAATGAGTGGGAAGGGAGGATGTTACGCAAACAAGAGAGGGGTGGAAAAAAACATAGGCATGTTGGATGGAATGATGGGAGGTAGAATGCATGTGGTATGGAAGAACAATTAATGGTAATGCAGGCTGTCAGGTTGTCTCGTTAGGCAGAGCCAAGAAATGTTGGCGTGTTCGGTCTGAGACTATCCAAAACCTCTAACACATGACTGCCAAACAAAAAAATACAAGGAGTGTATATAATTGCTATTCTACAAATGCTACTAACATATTCACCCTTTTTCTGCATTACAATTAAAAATGTTATCCATCATCATTATCAATCTTTTTAAATTTGTGAGGCGGAATGTATAGACAAAGAGAGATGTACAATTAATATATTACCACCATTTAATTTTCCACTTCAGTCAGGTAACCCACAATCCATACATCTTATCACAAATCAGAGTTTGTGGTATTTGAAAATTAAATACGTAGTAACTATCACAGAATAGACTTTTGTCAGATGGCTTACCCCTCAAAGATGATCAATCCACTGATATTCACATAAACTGGATAACGGACATTGTGATCAACCTTAAGGGTGAGTTTGATGTGCGAGGATAGAGCTCACCATTTACTAAGCCATAGGATGTGTAAAACCATACATCACAATAAGGGTGCCAGCTCCTTTCCATGTCCCCCCTGCAGCTTCCCAGGAAAATCTAGTATCAGTTGAAATCACACGGCCCAAGTGAAGCCTGAAGGGCCAGAAGTCACTGGGAGTTGAACCCAGGCCCTCCAGTCAGCGGATAAGATACTGTCTCCGGTGTTGCTTGGTGGAAGATTTTCAGATTGGGCATAGTGAATGAATTGAATTCTATTGGAATCTGCCAAGTTAGTCTTCCTCCATGCATGCCTGAATGCCCTCACCAATATCCTACGATGGCCCCAAACTGGATGAGTTCATCGCATTTGAAGGATTTAAGGCCTAGGGCTATGCACAACGCCCACTAAGGTCATACATTGAAGTAAGGTGACACTCTCTATCATAAACCTAATGCCTTTATCATCTGAAGGGCTTGGATCAAATTTAAGTACGGGTATGACTATGATTACAAGCATATGGTATAAATACCACTACTATTGAAACTAAAGAACACTCCCGTGAAAAGTGGAATTGAGACATTTCTAATGATAATTGCTAATCTCTTCGGGTGATTTTTGGGTCGTGCATTTGATGATGATTGACCCTTGGTTGACTTGTGGCCCAAATACATGCCGTGGATTTTAAAGACTCTACGTACATTCCAAGCTCATTTGAAGGGCTTTCTGTAATTCCTCATCTCCTTCATCATCCGATGTTTCGATCCTCAACCTGGATGCTGGCTCCGGGGACCCATTGTGAACTTCCAGGCTTAATCGAAGTGCTTCTCTCAGTTGCTGATCATCTTCAATGCTGACTTCACTTTTCAACGTCACTCTAGGTCGAGTGCCACCAACAAAACCATCCGCTTCTGCTCGGCTGGCCCTGAAATTATTTGCCACATGATTTCAATCGGATGTATCCGAGTCATAATACTTTCCATCAATGGCAATAATTACACAAAAAAGTGCCCCTGTTTACAGCACATGCACATTGAAACTGCAAGGAAATACTGAACAAAATTGCTAACATTTAATGATTCATCTTCAACTAAATGTTCTTTATTTTCATAGAATTGATCCACTGCATGGAATGCCAATGGATCACTAAGGCAATGCCTTTACGAATATAAAAATCAACCACTATTTCCAAATAATCATCAAATAGTAAGATATTAATTTGACAATTTAACATTAAGCCTCAAGTAATTCAAAATAGATGATTTAATTCCTTCACAAAAACTATGAAAATATCACGATTTATTAATTCTAAAAATGCATGCCTAATGAGAATGCTTAAAAGATAGATTCATTCAAGTATTGGTCCAGCACAAATGTTTTAACTTTGAATGATACATTTTGACATGCTTTTAACCCTGCCATTGCACAAGCTTTTTGCAACATGATAGTGAATACAATATAATGAAATATCTTACAGTAAAGCCTTCTGTAATTCTTCATTTTCATCCTCTTCATCACAAAATAATGCACTTTCTAGCTTGCTTGGAGCTTCACTTCGATGTCTTTGGAAAGATTCTCTGTCAACATGTGTTTGATTTGTCAAACCAGTGGATGCACCACCAAGAACATTTCCTAATCCTCGGAATACAGATGAAGCACAATCAGCATCAGAATTGGAGCTGGTAGTTGGAGTCTTTGGGGCTTTAATTATAAGTCTAGGTTTTACTGTTTGCATTGCAGGGCACACTCGGAGGAGGTTATCGGCATCACTTTCTGGCAGAACTCCATTTACAACAAAAATGGAGTAACCTGAAAAAAATCACTTTGAAACAATGACTTGTTGTAGATAACAACCATTCAAACAGAGTTCTATGATTAAAACAGTACCTTCTTGCTGTAGTTGGGCTAAGAACATTGCAAGGTACGTGTTGGACAGGAGCTCTGGCCCAGTTAGCATTGAGTTGAGATTGAACCACTGGTTACCCAACCGACGTATGGTAAACCAATGATCACGGTAATTACAAATATACGCTTGCATATCCCTGCAAAGAAGACTCGAATGTAAAACTATAATTACCCCAACACACCATGAGTCAGAGTACCTAGCAAATGACCAAATCCAATTAAGTCATAGAGTAGGTATTTTATTACAGTTGTCCATTAATACCACAAATCAAGAATTCAATAGCTATTAGGCAAAAATTAAAACTATTAAATCGCCTTTTTTCCACCGCGTCGAAATTTTACTCTTAGGTTTGTATCGTATGATAAAAGGGCGAATTAACAAGTTTAAGGATTAATTTAAGCCATATAAAAAATACGCCTAACCCATCTCAAGTTTGAACAGAACTGAACAAAATATACAAGGGTAAGCAATGAAATGTTTCATGGGTAATATATAAACATCAAAATGCAAGTAAATAATGTGCTTACGTTGGGCATTTTTGAGCCATTAAAGCCACTTGTTCGGAGCTGCTATAAGGAACTAGTTCGAGTCCCCAAAATTCCAGGGCACTGCTAATTACTTGAACTGAAAAATATCCACTGTCGTCCATATTTCCGGAGGGTTGCTGGAATGGAGAGTATGAGTTAAATTTCAAGTCGTTGTCAATAGTATATATATGGTCACGGGCAAGGATGAAAGTTCAGAACATTGTCTGAGAATATTGCCCCTGTGAAGAGTTTATTACTGAATAACTAAAGACATTAATACCTCCAAAAATTTCCTATAATCATCGCTGTCTACCCCGGACTCAGCCATTCTTTTTCTTTCTTCATCATCCAATTGTTGAGCTAATGAGGCTAACTCCACAGCAGTGAAGTAAGGACCCTGAAGAAGGGCGTTCAAGCAATGTTGAGCGCACAGTGAGCCTTCTTGCTAAAAAAAACCATTATGATTTAAATTAATTACTGACCCACGCACGCCGAAAATATTGCTTACTGCGAGTTGGTTGAGAGAAGTTTACCTTTTCATGAAATATAACCTCCATTCTTCAATCCTTTACAACGAAAATATGAGATATTGCTTTACTTTTCAACGTACTGTTGTTATAAGGACATGAAACAATATGTATTACTTAAGAATTGAATACAATCACGGTAAAAGGGTTATAAAAATAATCAACATTGAACATATTCGCATCAAGACAAATTTATTTACTGCGCATATCGCTATTAAGCAATCTAGCGGACAATTTGAGAAATTCTTAAACAGTTGAGGACGGCTGAACCGAGCTCGTACCGAACTTACGATCTCTGTTCACGTTCAGGTACGGTTAGGTATCACTAATTTTCTGTAATCAATTATTAGTAATAGAGCATATTGTGGTATATGACGAACATATGGCCAAAGGAAGCGCAGCTTTATGGTTAAGTAGGTACGGACTAAGTTTAATCTTTCCTTCTGCTGTAGTAGGTGCAATTTACTTGGACTTCTCTCGTACTAAGAAGTGGAAGGCATCGCTTGCACAGCAAAAAGAAACTGAACACTTAAGCTAAAAAAGGTACGACTGCGTTCGTTTGTATACTCTTCGGGTGGAACTTAATGTATTAATCCATTTTACACCAAAGAATAATCACTCGAAGCTCGACACTAGCGATTAAATGGTACAAAATTTTTATTATAATTCATTTTACTCCGTTGTGTAGTCAGTGAATATCTGACATTAGGAGTGAACGATAATAAGAAAATTACCAAGTTCCATTAATTTTATGTAATGCAGAAGTATTTTAAAATTCCATTTCAGGATGGCCTTGTTTGGGATGACCAGACAATACGTGTGGGCCCTTTTACCGCTCTCCGGGTTTTTTCTCGGAAGTTATTTCGATCATTTGGAAACTGAGCGAATGACATTATTTCGTGATAAAAGTGCTTTGTATGGACGAGTACTGCAGCCTGGAGAGAAACCTTCGTGGCCATGATTGTCAATGAACTGTGGTTTTCAGATTAGATGTTGCCCCAATTATAAGTAGAATATTGTATATTGAATAGAAAATGTTTTAAGTAATAAATATTTTGTAAGAAAATGTTTATTAATTTCCCCCAATGAAAATTGGTCGCGAAGGACTAATATTCTGATCCCCATTATATCTTGGTTTATTTGGCAATAAATAAGGTAATGGTAAATGTTTTTTCAGCTATCCTTGAGAAGACTACCCTGAGTGTATTGTATCTACTTACATCATTCATCTACAAGTGGAGCTATCGGATCTAAAATGCGTTGTGACGACTCATTGGTATTTAATAATGTTCGTAGATATAATCCATCCTACATTGAAAATGGTAAGTATTTAATAGGTATTACCAAATAAACTAATAAATGGGCGATTCACTATCAACTACCCGGCCAACTAGATGTGTTAATGTTAAAACAACAGTATGTCAAATAGCTGTATTGTTAAAGTTAACTGAACTTGGCCCACGGAGAGCTAGCCCACGACGTACCGGCCGCTGGAACTCTGGATTTTTCAGTCATACCAACGTAAATATTTTTGCACGAAGTAACTAAGTATATCCCCTAAACCATTGCACTAATCTCACTACAACGGACATTATACTCAGTGATACTCCCTGTAATCACTTGCAATTGTAAGACCGGGATGAGTTATGAAGTATATGATATATGGCCCTAGAAAGACATCTACACTGAAGGTAGCCCAAGCGGGAGGTCGTCTTTTACAGCGAAAACAAAGAGGTCGTAACGAAAACGTTGTCGACAATATCTGCTCAACTAGAAAAGTACTTTTCTTGAAAATCACCAAAAACACTCGGCACTCCCTACTCTATCACGACATAGGCATAAAACCCTCATCCATTGCCTAATTTAGCATCCAGGGCCCAGTGCAGTCACCAGATTCGCCCTTTCACACAAAAAATAAGAAAGTACTTAACAATATCTCCTAAACTAGAACATTTTTTTCTAAAATATGGCAAAAAACACTAAACCCTCTTTCCTCTATCAGCAACCTTTCGCTTACCCCATGCTCATACCCTAGTTTAGTAACCAGGGACCAATAACGTCACCAGGGTCGTCCTCTCACACGAAAAAACACAAAGTACTTCACCATATCTCTGAAACCAGAACAATTTTTTCTCTAAATTTTACAATAGACACTAGGCACCACATATACTTTCGGCAGTCTTTCGCTTACCCCATGCTCATGGTCTAGTTTAGTAGCCAGGGCCCACCAAAAGTGTCTACAACACGACACTGAACTTGGCCCATGGAGATAGGTTTTTTTCAAGTTTGTTCTTTTATGTACTCTCTCTAATACGACCGTTTTTTTCTTCCTCAATGTCGCATAGTAGACCAATTTTTTTATGAAAAACACTCCATTTCAGCAATCTGTTTCTTAATTTATTACTTACAGGTGTTTCTTTCATTTATGCACCATTTTCCGGATTCCTCATTTTCACAGTTCCCCCTGATTCTTCACTTCTCTCCATGTTCTTTCTCTGGTGTCTTGAGCTGCCAAGATGGGATTTGATGAAAAGTTTGTAAAAGGTGTGTATGGATAACTTTTTTGTATTATTAGAAGTATTCATTAATACAATACGGTTTTAGTATATCTGCAAGTTATTCCACATCACCCGAAGAGGTTACTCGCTAGATGCGTTTCTCTTGGTGCTTGGAGAAGAAACGAGCGAAAAAGAGATTCCCGGGAGGCATAAGAGAAACCGCTCGCTATTTCCCTTTATTAAAAAGGGAGCATCTCCCCAAACCTACGGTAAAATAGAGGAATTTTTTCAACATTTGTTTTTAGTTTTTTACCCTTAAGAAATCCTTTAATATTTCAGTAGCATGAAATTGTCTTGTTTTAAATAAGCATATTTAATCTTCCCAAATCATTCCGTCCCCTGCTTCTTCAGATAGACTGAATGGACCGCAGATCCTATATCATCATTGCCGCCTCCCTTTTCCTATTTTTAATTGTTCCTACGCTCTCTCTTCTGAGGCTTTCCGTCCCCCACTTCTTCAGATAGACGGAAAGCACCTCAGTGCCTGTGATAGTAGGTTAACGTATGTACTGTTGGTTAACCTTTGTATTGGAGGAAATTCAACAAAATATAATCGCCTGTCAACTTATGATATGATGATTTAGCTAACTACCGCCCCATTTCCATAGTCCCCGTTTTTGGTAAAATTTTTGAAGCTATTATGAAAGATCAAATATGTAATTTTTTTGAGTTAAATAATCTCTTTTCCCAATCCCAGTACGGCTTTCGATCTGGGAAATCTAAAATTTTGGCAGTATAGTTAATTATGTCATTAATGCATTTGAAGAAAAGGAATCAGTCTCAGTGACACTATGTGATCTTAGTAAGGCCTTCGACTGTGTTAATCATTCAATATTACTAACAAAGCTAGAATATTATGGTATTAAGGGAGTTGCACTGAAACTAATGAAGTCATATTTGGATGATCGCCACCAATTGGTTGAACTTGATGGCTGTCGGTCTGCAGCTCTTAAAGTAAAATGTGGTGTACCACAGGGCTATGTGCTTGGCCCAGTACTTTTCATTATCATGATTAATGATTTGCCCTGTAATATGAAACCTAGATCTGTTTTATATGCTGATGACACTACTTTTGTGCAAAAGTGTCAACATCTAGAAGATGCAAAGTTACGATCTAGCGCTACCCAAAAACAGGCTAAGGAATGGTTTGATGTTAATCATTTACAATTAAATACTAACAAAACTCAGCATATTGTGTGCAGTCTTAAATCAAAAATAACTGATATTGAAACTGCTAAAATACTAGGAATTTATATTGATACAAAACTTAATTGGGAGACTCACATCAGTCAGACCTGTAATAAACTTAGTAAAGCTGTTTATATGTTAAGAAAGCTCAACTTTATCATTTCAAATGAGTATCGTTTAACACTTTACCATGCCTTCTTTCAATGTCATTTGAATTATGGTGTTGAGTTATGGGGTCATTCCCCTCATGTTAAACAAATTTTGCTACTGCAAAAGAGAGCTATTCGCTCTCTTGCTAATATACCACCACGTGATTCCTGCAAACCTTTTTTTATTAGGTATAGAATCATGACTGTATTTTGTTTGTATATCTTTAAGGCTCTGATTCATGTGAAAGTTAATCTAGAAACTTACCAATTAAGATCCAACCTCCATAACTATTCCACAAGAGGTAAATCGAATCTAAATACTACTTATTGTAGATTGTCATCAACTTACAACACATTTCACAATATGAACATACGACTGTATAACTATCTGCCTACTCAGTTAAAATCAGATAGTATCCAGAGTTTCAAGAATAGGGTATATACCTGGTTACTTGCTCACCCACTATACTCATTGGATGAATTCTTTTGTGGCAATTTTCATGACATTTAAGAAAGTATGTTTATATGTTAAATAATACTCATATTGACGACATTTAATATGGTTGTACCATTTTTAAAATGAATAAAGTATTATTATTATTATTATGCGTTCGAAGCTAAAACGATGTACAACCAAGGGATAGCAACGAGGCAAATTAATCAGCTGTCTGCCATATCTAATGATTGAATATCTAATTTTATCCATTTAGTGCACAGTACACACGACCAAGACATATTTTCGTAATTGGAAGCGGGTAACAGTTTTATCTACGCAAGAAAGATGATAGATGCCATCGGGAACACACATCGCACGCGACCGACGCTGTACTTCCACGGATTTTACCCCGATCACAAAAACGGCAATATATCATTAGCTTTAGGGAGGGACTATAATATATTTGTTTTAATTTTGTTCCGGTACTCGTCGGCCTCAAACTTATGTTCAGTACCCATATTTTTCCCTATCTGATTTATGAAAAAACACGTATCCATCCCAAAGTTATAGCTATCTCTCCGGTTTTTGAATGGCACCCTTATTGCTATCAGTTTACTGGGACGTATTTTTTCCTTACTTGACGCATTATGCTTCTTAAAGAAAGTCGGGGATCGAGATGGTGCGAGGGCTAACGTACTGGTTTCCCACCCTGAGGGCGCGGGTTCAAATCCCGGAGGTGTTGAATATTTTTCAGAGGTATCTCGATCCCTACTTGAGGTGCTTTGTGGAGGGCACTTTGAGTGAGTACACCGTCCGTCGGATGGGACGTTAAACTGCGGACCCCTTGGCGCCTTTCGTAAAGAGTAGGCTAATGCCGACGCCGGGTTTCTCTCCACCCTTCATCCTTTCCTGTCCATTCCCTATGGCGCAAACGACCTTAGCTGTCGGTCGCCTCCCCTCAAAACTACTACTACTTAAAGAAAGTCGTGAATAAATTTGGGTTCTAGGTGAAACTCTCACTCGACGCAAATTAAAAAAATGTTTCCATGGTGTGTATTGTTGTTCATTTTCATCAAATAAACAAAATAAAACCCAGAATAAATCCTGAAAGACAAGAAATGAGCATAAAAGATGCTTCAGCGCTAGTGTTAATGTTACTAAAAGAGCCCAAATTTCTAAAAATATTGCGAAAAACAACAATCTTCTGTTTTAGAGTGAATGTTTGAGGTGTATAGAAGGCATTTATTTCATTTTTAGAAGTTTTAATTTTTCACATTTTTCTATGAAAAGTGCCAATACCCCCTTTGGGTTCTAGGTGAAAATCTCACTCGACACAAATCAAACAAAAATGTTTCCATGGTGTGTATTGTTGTTCATTTTCATCAAATAAACAAAATAAAACCCAGAATAAAACCTGAAAGACAAGAAATGAGCATAAAAGATGCTTCAGCGCTAGTGTTAATGTTACTAAAAGAGGCCAAATTTCTAAAAATATTGCGAAAAACAACAATCTTCTGTTTTAGAGTGAATGTTTGGGGTGTATAGAAGGCATTTATTTCATTTTTAGAAATTTTAATTTTTCACATTTTTCCATGAAAAGTGCCAATACCCCCCCCTTTGGGTTCTAGGTGAAAATCTCACTCGACACAAATCAAACAAAAATGTTTCCATGGTGTGTATTGTTGTTCATTTTCATCAAATAAACAAAATAAAACCCAGAATAAATCCTGAAAGACAAGAAATGAGCATAAAAGATGCTTCAGCGCTAGTGTTAATGTTACTAAAAGAGGCCAAATTTCTAAAAATATTGCGAAAAACAACAATCTTCTGTTTTAGAGTGAATGTCTGGGGTGTATAGAAGGCATTTATTTCATTTTTAGAAATTTTAATTTTTCACATTTTTCCATGAAAAGTGCCAATACCCCCCCCCCCTTTGGGTTCTAGGTTAAAATCTCACTCGACACAAATCAAACAAAAATGTTTCCATGGTGTGTATTGTTGTTCATTTTCATCAAATAAACAAAATAAAACCCAGAATAAATCCTGAAAGACAAGAAATGAGCATAAAAGATGCTTCAGCGCTAGTGTTAATGTTACTAAAAGAACCCAAATTTCTAAAAATATTGCGAAAAACAACAATCTTCTGTTTTAGAGTGAATGTTTGGGGTGTATAGAAGGCATTTATTTCATTTATAGAAATTTTAATTTTTCACATTTTTCCATGAAAAGTGCCAATACCCCCCCCTTTGGGTTCTAGGTGAAAATCTCACTCGACACAAATCAAACAAAAATGTTTCCATGGTGTGTATTGTTGTTCATTTTCATCAAATAAACAAAATAAAACCCAGAATAAATCCTGAAAGACAAGAAATGAGCATAAAAGATGCTTCAGCGCTAGTGTTAATGTTACTAAAAGAACCCAAATTTCTAAAAATATTGCGAAAAACAACAATCTTCTGTTTTAGAGTGAATGTTTGGGGTGTATAGAAAGCATTTATTTCATTTTTAGAAATTTTAATTTTTCACATTTTTCCATGAAAAGTGCCAATACCCCTAGAACCCTTTGGGTTCTAGGTGAAAATCTCACTCGACACAAATCAAACAAAAATGTTTCCATGGTGTGTATTGTTGTTCATTTTCATCAAATAAACAAAATAAAACCCAGAATAAATCCTGAAAGACAAGAAATGAGCATAAAAGATGCTTCAGCGCTAGTGTTAATGTTACTAAAAGAACCCAAATTTCTAAAAATATTGCGAAAAACAACAATCTTCTGTTTTAGAGTGAATGTTTGGGGTGTATAGAAGGCATTTATTTCATTTTTAGAAATTTTAATTTTTCACATTTTTCCATGAAAAGTGCCTTTGGGTTCTAGGTGAAAATCTCACTCGACACAAATCAAACAGAAATGTTTCCATGGTGTGTATTGTTGTTCATTTTCATCAAATAAACAAAATAAAACCCAGAATAAATCCTGAAAGACAAGAAATGAGCATAAAAGATGCTTCAGCGCTAGTGTTAATGTTACTAAAAGAGGCCAAATTTCTAAAAATATTGCGAAAAACAACAATCTTCTGTTTTAGAGTGAATGTTTGGGGTGTATAGAAGGCATTTATTTCATTTTTAGAAATTTTAATTTTTCACGTTTTTCCATGAAAAGTGCCAATACATCCCCCTTTGTGTTCTAGGTTAAAATCTCACTCGACACAAATCAAACAAAAATGTTTCCATGGTGTGTATTGTTGTTCATTTTCATCAAATAAACAAAATAAAACCCAGAATAAATCCTGAAAGACAAGAAATGAGCATAAAAGATGCTTCAGCGCTAGTGTTAATGTTACTAAAAGAGGCCAAATTTCTAAAAATATTGCGAAAAACAACAATCTTCTGTTTTAGAGTGAATGTTTGGGGTGTATAGAAGGCATTTATTTCATTTTTAGAAATTTTAATTTTTCACGTTTTTCCATGAAAAGTGCCAATACATCCCCCTTTGTGTTCTAGGTTAAAATCTCACTCGACACAAATCAAACAAAAATGTTTCCATGGTGTGTATTGTTGTTCATTTTCATCAAATAAACAAAATAAAACCCAGAATAAATCCTGAAAGACAAGAAATGAGCATAAAAGATGCTTCAGCGCTAGTGTTAATGTTACTAAAAGAACCCAAATTTCTAAAAATATTGCGAAAAACAACAATCTTCTGTTTTAGAGTGAATGTTTGGGGTGTATAGAAGGCTTTTATTTCATTTTTAGAAATTTTAATTTTTCACATTTTTCCATGAAAAGTGCCAATACCCCCCCCTTTGGGTTCTACGTTAAAATCTCACTCGACACAAATCAAACAAAAATGTTTCCATGGTGTGTATTGTTGTTCATTTTCATCAAATAAACAAAATAAAACCCAGAATAAATCCTGAAAGACAAGAAATGAGCATAAAAGATGCTTCAGCGCTAGTGTTAATGTTACTAAGAGAACCCAAATTTCTAAAAATATTGCGAAAAACAACAATCTTCTGTTTTAGAGTGAATGTATGGGGTGTATAGAAGGCATTTATTTCATTTTTAGAAATTTTAATTTTTCACATTTTTCCATGAAAAGTGCCCATACCCCCCCCTTTGTGTTCTAGGTTAAAATCTCACTCGACACAAATCAAACAAAAATGTTACCATGGTGTGTATTGTTGTTCATTTTCATCAAATAAACAAAATAAAACCCAGAATAAATCCTGAAAGACAAGAAATGAGCATAAAAGATGCTTCAGCGCTAGTGTTAATGTTACTAAAAGAACCCAAATTTCTAAAAATATTGCGAAAAACAACAATCTTCTGTTTTAGAGTGAATGTTTGGGGTGTATAGAAGGCATTTATTTCATTTTTAGAAATTTTAATTTTTCACATTTTTCCATGAAAAGTGCCAATATCCCCCCCTTTGGGTTCTACGTTAAAATCTCACTCGACACAAATCAAACAAAAATGTTTCCATGGTGTGTATTGTTGTTCATTTTCATCAAATAAACAAAATAAAACCCAGAATAAATCCTGAAAGACAAGAATTGAGTATAAAAGATGCCTCAGCGCTAGTGTTAATGTTACTAAAAGAACCCAAATTTCTAAAAATATTGCGAAAAACAACAATCTTCTGTTTTAGAGTGAATGTTTGAGGTGTATAGAAGGCATTTATTTCATTTTTAGAAATTTTAATTTTTCACATTTTTCCATGAAAAGTGCCAATACCCCCCCCTTTGGGTTCTAGGTGAAAATCTCACTCGACACAAATCAAACAAAAATGTTTCCATGGTGTGTATTGTTGTTCATTTTCATCAAATAAACAAAATAAAACCCAGAATAAATCCTGAAAGACAAGAAATGAGCATAAAAGATGCTTCAGCGCTAGTGTTAATGTTACTAAAAGAACCCAAATTTCTAAAAATATTGCGAAAAACAACAATCTTCTGTTTTAGAGTGAATGTTTGGGGTGTATAGAAGGCATTTATTTCATTTTTAGAAATTTTAAATTTTCACATTTTTCCATGAAAAGTGCCAATACCCCCCCCTTTGGGTTCTAGGTGAAAATCTCACTCGACACAAATCAAACAAAAATGTTTCCATGGTGTGTATTGTTGTTCATTTTCATCAAATAAACAAAATAAAACCCAGAATAAATCCTGAAAGACAAGAAATGAGCATAAAAGATGCCTCAGCGCTAGTGTTAATGTTACTAAAAGAACCCAAATTTCTAAAAATATTGCGAAAAACAACAATCTTCTGTTTTAGAGTGAATTTTTGAGGTGTATAGAAGGCATTTATTTCATTTTTAGAAATTTTAATTTTTCACATTTTTCCATGAAAAGTGCCAATACCCCTAGAACCCTTTGGGTTCTAGGTGAAAATCTCACTCGACACAAATCAAACAAAAATGTTTCCATGGTGTGTATTGTTTTTCATTTTCATCAAATAAACAAAATAAAACCCAGAATAAATCCTGAAAGACAAGAAATGAGCATAAAAGATGCTTCAGCGCTAGTGTTAATGTTACTAAAAGAGCCCAAATTTCTAAAAATATTGCGAAAAACAACAATCTTCTGTTTTAGGGTGAATGTTTGGGGTGTATAGAAGGCATTTATTTCATTTTTAGAAATTTTAAATTTTCACATTTTTCCATGAAAAGTGCCAATACCCCCCCCTTTGGGTTCTAGGTGAAAATCTCACTCGACACAAATCAAACAAAAATGTTTCCATGGTGTGTATTGTTGTTCATTTTCATCAAATAAACAAAATAAAACCCAGAATAAATCCTGAAAGACAAGAAATGAGCATAAAAGATGCTTCAGCGCTAGTGTTAATGTTACTAAAAGAACCCAAATTTCTAAAAATATTGCGAAAAACAACAATCTTCTGTTTTAGAGTGAATGTTTAGGTGTATAGAAGGCATTAATTTCATTTTTAGAAATTTTAATTTTTCACATTTTTCCATGAAAAGTGCCAATACCCCCCCCTTTGGGTTCTAGGTGAAAATCTCACTCGACACAAATCAAACAAAAATGTTTCCATGGTGTGTATTGTTGTTCATTTTCATCAAATAAACAAAATAAAACCCAGAATAAATCCTGAAAGACAAGAAATGAGCATAAAAGATGCTTCAGCGCTAGTGTTAATGTTACTAAAAGAACCCAAATTTCTAAAAATATTGCGAAAAACAACAATCTTCTGTTTTAGAGTGAATGTTTGGGGTGTATAGAAGGCATTTATTTCATTTTTAGAAATTTTAAATTTTCACATTTTTCCATGAAAAGTGCCAATACCCCCCCCTTTGGGTTCTAGGTGAAAATCTAATTCGACACAAATCAAACAAAAATGTTTCCATGGTGTGTATTGTTGTTCATTTTCATCAAATAAACAAAATAAAACCCAGAATAAATCCTGAAAGACAAGAAATGAGCATAAAAGATGCCTCAGCGCTAGTGTTAATGTTACTAAAAGAGGCCAAATTTCTAAAAATATTGCGAAAAACAACAATCTTCTGTTTTAGAGTGAATGTTTGAGGTGTATAGAAGGCATTTATTTCATTTTTAGAAATTTTAAGTTTTCACATTTTTCCATGAAAAGTGCCAATACCCCCCCCTTTGGGTTCTAGGTGAAAATCTCACTCGACACAAATCAAACAAAAATGTTTCCATGGTGTGTATTGTTGTTCATTTTCATCAAATAAACAAAATAAAACCCAGAATAAATCCTGAAAGACAAGAAATGAGCATAAAAGATGCTTCAGCGCTGGTGTTAATGTTACTAAAAGAGCCCAAATTTCTAAAAATATTGCGAAAAACAACAATCTTCTGTTTTAGAGTGAATGTTTGGGGTGTATAGAAGGCATTTATTTCATTTTTAGAAATTTTAATTTTTCACATTTTTCCATGAAAAGTGCCAATACCCCCCCCTTTGGGTTCTAGGTGAAAATCTCACTCGACACAAATCAAACAAAAATGTTTCCATGGGGTGTATTGTTGTTCATTTTCATCAAATAAACAAAATAAAACCCAGAATAAATCCTGAAAGACAAGAAATGAGCATAAAAGATGCTTCAGCGCTAGTGTTAATGTTACTAAAAGAACCCAAATTTCTAAAAATATTGCGAAAAAAAACAATCTTCTGTTTTAGAGTGAATGTTTAGGTGTATAGAAGGCATTTATTTCATTTTTAGAAATTTTAATTTTTCACATTTTTCCATGAAAAGTGCCAATACCCCCCCCTTTGGGTTCTAGGTGAAAATCTCACTCGACACAAATCAAACAAAAATGTTTCCATGGTGTGTATTGTTGTTCATTTTCATCAAATAAACAAAATAAAACCCAGAATAAATCCTGAAAGACAAGAAATGAGCATAAAAGATGCTTCAGCGCTAGTGTTAATGTTACTAAAAGAACCCAAATTTCTAAAAATATTGCGAAAAACAACAATCTTCTGTTTTAGAGTGAATGTTTAGGTGTATAGAAGGCATTAATTTCATTTTTAGAAATTTTAATTTTTCACATTTTTCCATGAAAAGTGCCAATACCCCCCCCTTTGGGTTCTAGGTGAAAATCTCACTCGACACAAATCAAACAAAAATGTTTCCATGGTGTGTATTGTTGTTCATTTTCATCAAATAAACAAAATAAAACCCAGAATAAATCCTGAAAGACAAGAAATGAGCATAAAAGATGCTTCAGCGCTAGTGTTAATGTTACTAAAAGAACCCAAATTTCTAAAAATATTGCGAAAAACAACAATCTTCTGTTTTAGAGTGAATGTTTGGGGTGTATAGAAGGCATTTATTTCATTTTTAGAAATTTTAAATTTTCACATTTTTCCATGAAAAGTGCCAATACCCCCCCCTTTGGGTTCTAGGTGAAAATCTAATTCGACACAAATCAAACAAAAATGTTTCCATGGTGTGTATTGTTGTTCATTTTCATCAAATAAACAAAATAAAACCCAGAATAAATCCTGAAAGACAAGAAATGAGCATAAAAGATGCCTCAGCGCTAGTGTTAATGTTACTAAAAGAGGCCAAATTTCTAAAAATATTGCGAAAAACAACAATCTTCTGTTTTAGAGTGAATGTTTGAGGTGTATAGAAGGCATTTATTTCATTTTTAGAAATTTTAATTTTTCACATTTTTCCATGAAAAGTGCCAATACCCCCCCCTTTGGGTTCTAGGTGAAAATCTCACTCGACACAAATCAAACAAAAATGTTTCCATGGTGTGTATTGTTGTTCATTTTCATCAAATAAACAAAATAAAACCCAGAATAAATCCTGAAAGACAAGAAATGAGCATAAAAGATGCTTCAGCGCTAGTGTTAATGTTACTAAAAGAGGCCAAATTTCTAAAAATATTGCGAAAAACAACAATCTTCTGTTTTAGAGTGAATGTTTGGGGTGTATAGAAGGCATTTATTTCATTTTTTGAAATTTTAATTTTTCACATTTTTCCATGAAAAGTGCCAATACCCCTAGAACCCTTTGGGTTCTAGGTGAAAATCTCACTCGACACAAATCAAACAAAAATGTTTCCATGGTGTGTATTGTTTTTCATTTTCATCAAATAAACAAAATAAAACCCAGAATAAATCCTGAAAGACAAGAAATGAGCATAAAAGATGCTTCAGCGCTAGTGTTAATGTTACTAAAAGAGGCCAAATTTCTAAAAATATTGCGAAAAACAACAATCTTCTGTTTTAGAGTGAATGTTTGGGGTGTTTAGAAGGCATTTATTTCATTTTTAGAAATTTTAATTTTTCACATTTTTCCATGAAAAGTGCCAATACCCCCCCTTTGGGTTCTAGGTGAAAATCTCACTCGACACAAATCAAACAAAAATGTTTCCATGGTGTGTATTGTTGTTCATTTTCATCAAATAAACAAAATAAAACCCAGAATAAATCCTGAAAGACAAGAAATGAGCATAAAAGATGCTTCAGCGCTAGTGTTAATGTTACTAAAAGAACCCAAATTTCTAAAAATATTGCGAAAAAAAACAATCTTCTGTTTTAGAGTGAATGTTTAGGTTATAGAAGGCATTTATTTCATTTTTAGAAATTTTAATTTTTCACATTTTTCCATGAAAAGTGCCAATACCCCCCCCTTTGGGTTCTAGGTGAAAATCTCACTCCACACAAATCAAACAAAAATGTTTCCATGGTGTGTATTGTTGTTCATTTTCATCAAATAAACAAAATAAAACCCAGAATAAATCCTGAAAGACAAGAAATGAGCATAAAAGATGCTTCAGCGCTAGTGTTAATATTACTAAAAGAACCCAAATTTCTAAAAATATTGCGAAAAACAACAATCTTCTGTTTTAGAGTGAATGTTTGGGGTGTATAGAAGGCATTTATTTCATTTTTAGAAATTTTAATTTTTCACATTTTTCCATGAAAAGTGCCAATACCCCCCCCCTCTGGGTTCTAGGTTAAAATCTCACTCGACACAAATCAAACAAAAATGTTTCCATGGTGTGTATTGTTGTTCATTTTCATCAAATAAACAAAATAAAACCCAGAATAAATCCTGAAGGACAAGAAATGAGCATAAAAGATGCCTCAGCGCTAGTGTTAATGTTACTAAAAGAACCCAAATTTCTAAAAATATTACGAAAAACAACAATCTTCTGTTTTAGAGTGAATGTTTGGGGTGTATAGAAGGCATTTATTTCATTTTTAGAAATTTTAATTTTTCACATTTTTCCATGAAAAGTGCCAATACCCCCTTTGGGTTCTAGGTTAAAATCTCACTCGACACAAATCAAACAAAAATGTTTCCATGGTTTGTATTGTTGTTCATTTTCATCAAATAAACAAAATAAAACCCAGAATAAATCCTGAAAGACAAGAAATGAGCATAAAAGATGCCTCAGCGCTATTGTTAATGTTACTAAAAGAACCCAAATTTCTAAAAATATTGCGAAAAACAACAATCTTCTGTTTTAGAGTGAATGTTTAGGTGTATAGAAGGCATTTATTTCATTTTTAGAAATTTTAATTTTTCACATTTTTCCATGAAAAGTGCCAATCCCCCCCCCTTTGGGTTCTAGGTGAAAATCTCACTCGACACAAATCAAACAAAAATGTTTCCATGGTGTGTATTGTTGTTCATTTTCATCAAATAAACAAAATAAAACCCAGAATAAATCCTGAAAGACAAGAAATGAGCACAAAAGATGCTTCAGCGCAAAGGTTAATGTTACTAAAAGAGGCCAAATTTCTAAAAATATTGCGAAAAACAACAATCTTCTGTTTTAGAGTGAATGTTTGGGGTGTATAGAAGGCATTTATTTCATTTTTAGAAATTTTAAATTTTCACATTTTTCCATGAAAAGTGCCAATATCCCCCCCTTTGGGTTCTACGTTAAAATCTCACTCGACACAAATCAAACAAAAATGTTTCCATGGTGTGTATTGTTGTTCATTTTCATCAAATAAACAAAATAAAACCCAGAATAAATCCTGAAAGACAAGAAATGAGCATAAAAGATGCCTCAGCGCTAGTGTTAATGTTACTAAAAGAGGCCAAATTTCTAAAAATATTGCGAAAAACAACAATCTTCTGTTTTAGAGTGAATGTTTGGGGTGTATAGAAGGCATTTATTTCATTTTTAGAAATTTTAATTTTTCACATTTTTCCATGAAAAGTGCCTATACCCCCCCCCCTTTGGGTTCTACGTTAAAATCTCACTCGACACAAATCAAACAAAAATGTTTCCATGGTGTGTATTGTTGTTCATTTTCATCAAATAAACAAAATAAAACCCAGAATAAATCCTGAAAGACAAGAAATGAGCATAAAAGATGCTTCAGCGCTAGTGTTAATGTTAATAAAAGAACCCAAATTTCTAAAAATATTGCGAAAAACAACAATCTTCTGTTTTAGAGTGAATGTTTGGGGTGTATAGAAGGCATTTATTTCATTTTTAGAAATTTTAATTTTTCAAATTTTTCAATGAAAAGTGCCTTTGGGTTCTAGGTGAAAATCTCAATCGACACAAATCAAACAAAAATGTTTTCATGCTGTGTATTGTTGTTCATTTTCATCAAATAAACAAAATAAAACCCAGAATTAATCCTGAAAGACAAGAAATGAGCATAAAAGATGCTTCAGCGCTAGTGTTAATGTTACTAAAAGAGCCCAAATTTCTAAAAATATTGCGAAAAACAACAATCTTCTGTTTTAGAGTGAATGTTTGAGGTGTATAGAAGGCATTTATTTCATTTTTAGAAATTTTAATTTTTCACATTTTTCCATGAAAAGTGCCAATACCCCCCCCTTTGGGTTCTAGGTGAAAATCTCACTCGACACAAATCAAACAAAAATGATTCCATGGTGTGTATTGTTGTTCATTTTCATCAAATAAACAAAATAAAACCCAGAATAAATCCTGAAAGACAAGAAATGAGCATAAAAGATGCCTCAGCGCTAGTGTTAATGTTACTAAAAGAACCCAAATTTTTAAAAATATTGCGAAAAACAACAATCTTCTGTTTTAGAGTGAATGTTTGAGGTGTATAGAAGGCATTTATTTCATTTTTAGAAATTTTAATTTTTCACATTTTTCCATGAAAAGTGCCAATACCCCCCCCTTTGGGTTCTAGGTGAAAATCTCACTCGACACAAATCAAACAAAAATGTTTCCATGGTGTGTATTGTTGTTCATTTTCATCAAATAAACAAAATAAAACCCAGAATAAATCCTGAAAGACAAGAAATGAGCATAAAAGATGCTTCAGCGCTAGTGTTAATGTTACCAAAAGAGCCCAAATTTCTAAAAATATTGCGAAAAACAACAATCTTCTGTTTTAGAGTGAATGTTTGGGGTGTATAGAAGGCATTTATTTCATTTTTAGAAATTTTAAATTTTCACATTTTTCCATGAAAAGTGCCAATACCCCCCCCTTTGGGTTCTAGGTGAAAATCTCACTCGACACAAATCAAACAAAAATGTTTCCATGGTGTGTATTGTTGTTCATTTTCATCAAATAAACAAAATAAAACCCAGAATAAATCCTGAAAGACAAGAAATGAGCATAAAAGATGCCTCAGCGCTATTGTTAATGTTACTAAAAGAACCCCAATTTCTAAAAATATTGCGAAAAACAACAATCTTCTGTTTTAGAGTGAACGTTTGGGGTGTGTAGAAGGCATTTATTTCATTTTTAGAAATTTTAAATTTTCACATTTTTCCATGAAAAGTGCCAATACCCCCCCCTTTGGGTTCTAGGTGAAAATCTCACTCGACACAAATCAAACAAAAATGTTTCCATGGTGTGTATTGTTGTTCATTTTCATCAAATAAACAAAATAAAACCCAGAATAAATCCTGAAAGACAAGAAATGAGCACAAAAGATGCTTCAGCGCAAAGGTTAATGTTACTAAAAGAGGCCAAATTTCTAAAAATATTGCGAAAAACAACAATCTTCTGTTTTAGAGTGAATGTTTGGGGTGTATAGAAGGCATTTATTTCATTTTTAGAAATTTTAAATTTTCACATTTTTCCATGAAAAGTGCCAATCCCCCCCCCTTTGGGTTCTAGGTGAAAATCTCACTCGACCCAAATCAAACAAAAATGTTTCCATGGTGTGTATTGTTGTACATTTTCATCAAATAAACAAAATAAAACCCAGAATAAATCCTGAAAGACAAGAAATGAGCATAAAAGATGCCTCTGCGCTAGTGTTAATGTTACTAAAAGAACCCAAATTTCTAAAAATATTGCGAAAAACAACAATCTTCTGTTTTAGAGTGACTGTTTGAGGTGTATAGAAGGCATTTATTTCATTTTTAGAAATTTTAATTTTTCACATTTTTCCATGAAAAGTGCCAATTCCCCCCCCTTTGGGTTATAGGTGAAAATCTCACTCCACACAAATCAAACAAAAATGTTTCCATGGTGTGTATTGATGTTCATTTTCATCAAATAAACAAAATAAAACCCAGAATAAATCCTGAAAGCCAAGAAATGAGCATAAAAGATGCTTCAGCGCTAGTGTTAATGTTACTAAAAGAGCCCAAATTTCTAAAAATATGGCGAAAAACAACAATCTTCTGTTTTAGAGTGAATGTTTGAGGTGTATAGAAGGCATTTATTTCATTTTTAGAAATTTTAATTTTTCACATTTTTCCATGAAAAGTGCCAATACCCCCCCCCCTTTGGGTTCTAGGTGAAAATCTCACTCGACCCAAATCAAACAAAAATGTTTCCATGGTGTGTATTTTTGTTCATTTTCATCAAATAAACAAAATAAAACCCAGAATAAATCCTGAAAGACAAGAAATGAGCATAAAAGATGCTTCAGCGCTAGTGTTAATGTTACTAAAAGAACCCAAATTTCTAAAAATATTGCGAAAAACAACAATCTTCTGTTTTAGAGTGAATGTTTGGGGTGTATAGAAGGCATTTATTTCATTTTTTGAAATTTTAATTTTTCACATTTTTCCATGAAAAGTGCCAATACCCCCCCCTTTGGGTTCTAGGTGAAAATCTCACTCGACCCAAATCAAACAAAAATGTTTCCATGGTGTGTATTGTTGTTCATTTTCATCAAATAAACAAAATAAAACCCAGAATAAATCCTGAAAGACAAGAAATGAGCATAAAAGATGCTTCAGCGCTAGTGTTAATGTTACTAAAAGAGGCCAAATTTCTAAAAATATTGCGAAAAACAACAATCTTCTGTTTTAGAGTGAATGTTTGGGGTGTATAGAAGGCATTTATTTCATTTTTTGAAATTTTAATTTTTCACATTTTTCCATGAAAAGTGCCAATACCCCTAGAACCCTTTGGGTTCTAGGTGAAAATCTCACTCGACACAAATCAAACAAAAATGTTTCCATGGTGTGTATTGTTTTTCATTTTCATCAAATAAACAAAATAAAACCCAGAATAAATCCTGAAAGACAAGAAATGAGCATAAAAGATGCTTCAGCGCTAGTGTTAATGTTACTAAAAGAGGCCAAATTTCTAAAAATATTGCGAAAAACAACAATCTTCTGTTTTAGAGTGAATGTTTGGGGTGTATAGAAGGCATTTATTTCATTTTTAGAAATTTTAATTTTTCACATTTTTCCATGAAAAGTGCCAATACCCCCCCCTTTGGGTTCTAGGTGAAAATCTCACTCGACACAAATCAAACAAAAATGTTTCCATGGTGTGTATTGTTGTTCATTTTCATCAAATAAACAAAATAAAATCCAGAATAAATCCTGAAAGACAAGAAATGAGCATAAAAGATGCTTCAGCGCTAGTGTTAATGTTACTAAAAGAACCCAAATTTCTAAAAATATTGCGAAAAAAAACAATCTTCTGTTTTAGAGTGAATGTTTAGGTTATAGAAGGCATTTATTTCATTTTTAGAAATTTTAATTTTTCACATTTTTCCATGAAAAGTGCCAATACCCCCCCCTTTGGGTTCTAGGTGAAAATCTCACTCCACACAAATCAAACAAAAATGTTTCCGTGGTGTGTATTGTTGTTCATTTTCATCAAATAAACAAAATAAAACCCAGAATAAATCCTGAAAGACAAGAAATGAGCATAAAAGATGCTTCAGCGCTAGTGTTAATATTACTAAAAGAACCCAAATTTCTAAAAATATTGCGAAAAACAACAATCTTCTGTTTTAGAGTGAATGTTTGGGGTGTATAGAAGGCATTTATTTCATTTTTAGAAATTTTAATTTTTCACATTTTTCCATGAAAAGTGCCAATACCCCCCCCTCTGGGTTCTAGGTTAAAATCTCACTCGACACAAATCAAACAAAAATGTTTCCATGGTGTGTATTGTTGTTCATTTTCATCAAATAAACAAAATAAAACCCAGAATAAATCCTGACGGACAAGAAATGAGCATAAAAGATGCCTCAGCGCTAGTGTTAATGTTACTAAAAGAACCCAAATTTCTAAAAATATTACGAAAAACAACAATCTTCTGTTTTAGAGTGAATGTTTGGGGTGTATAGAAGGCATTTATTTCATTTTTAGAAATTTTAATTTTTCACATTTTTCCATGAAAAGTGCCAATACCCCCTTTGGGTTCTAGGTTAAAATCTCACTCGACACAAATCAAACAAAAATGTTTCCATGGTTTGTATTGTTGTTCATTTTCATCAAATAAACAAAATAAAACCCAGAATAAATCCTGAAAGACAAGAAATGAGCATAAAAGATGCCTCAGCGCTATTGTTAATGTTACTAAAAGAACCCAAATTTCTAAAAATATTGCGAAAAACAACAATCTTCTGTTTTAGAGTGAATGTTTAGGTGTATAGAAGGCATTTATTTCATTTTTAGAAATTTTAATTTTTCACATTTTTCCATGAAAAGTGCCAATCCCCCCCCCTTTGGGTTCTAGGTGAAAATCTCACTCGACACAAATCAAACAAAAATGTTTCCATGGTGTGTATTGTTGTTCATTTTCATCAAATAAACAAAATAAAACCCAGAATAAATCCTGAAAGACAAGAAATGAGCACAAAAGATGCTTCAGCGCAAAGGTTAATGTTACTAAAAGAGGCCAAATTTCTAAAAATATTGCGAAAAACAACAATCTTCTGTTTTAGAGTGAATGTTTGGGGTGTATAGAAGGCATTTATTTCATTTTTAGAAATTTTAAATTTTCACATTTTTCCATGAAAAGTGCCAATATCCCCCCCTTTGGGTTCTACGTTAAAATCTCACTCGACACAAATCAAACAAAAATGTTTCCATGGTGTGTATTGTTGTTCATTTTCATCAAATAAACAAAATAAAACCCAGAATAAATCCTGAAAGACAAGAAATGAGCATAAAAGATGCCTCAGCGCTAGTGTTAATGTTACTAAAAGAGGCCAAATTTCTAAAAATATTGCGAAAAACAACAATCTTCTGTTTTAGAGTGAATGTTTGGGGTGTATAGAAGGCATTTATTTCATTTTTAGAAATTTTAATTTTTCACATTTTTCCATGAAAATTGCCTATACCCCCCCCCCTTTGGGTTCTACGTTAAAATCTCACTCGACACAAATCAAACAAAAATGTTTCCATGGTGTGTATTGTTGTTCATTTTCATCAAATAAACAAAATAAAACCCAGAATAAATCCTGAAAGACAAGAAATGAGCATAAAAGATGCTTCAGCGCTAGTGTTAATGTTAATAAAAGAACCCAAATTTCTAAAAATATTGCGAAAAACAACAATCTTCTGTTTTAGAGTGAATGTTTGGGGTGTATAGAAGGCATTTATTTCATTTTTAGAAATTTTAATTTTTCACATTTTTCCATGAAAAGTGCCTTTGGGTTCTAGGTGAAAATCTCAATCGACACAAATCAAACAAAAATGTTTTCATGCTGTGTATTGTTGTTCATTTTCATCAAATAAACAAAATAAAACCCAGAATAAATCCTGAAAGACAAGAAATGAGCATAAAAGATGCTTCAGCGCTAGTGTTAATGTTACTAAAAGAGCCCAAATTTCTAAAAATATTGCGAAAAACAACAATCTTCTGTTTTAGAGTGAATGTTTGAGGTGTATAGAAGGCATTTATTTCATTTTTAGAAATTTTAATTTTTCACATTTTTCCATGAAAAGTGCCAATACCCCCCCCTTTGGGTTCTAGGTGAAAATCTCACTCGACACAAATCAAACAAAAATGATTCCATGGTGTGTATTGTTGTTCATTTTCATCAAATAAACAAAATAAAACCCAGAATAAATCCTGAAAGACAAGAAATGAGCATAAAAGATGCCTCAGCGCTAGTGTTAATGTTACTAAAAGAACCCAAATTTTTAAAAATATTGCGAAAAACAACAATCTTCTGTTTTAGAGTGAATGTTTGAGGTGTATAGAAGGCATTTATTTCATTTTTAGAAATTTTAATTTTTCACATTTTTCCATGAAAAGTGCCAATACCCCCCCCTTTGGGTTCTAGGTGAAAATCTCACTCGACACAAATCAAACAAAAATGTTTCCATGGTGTGTATTGTTGTTCATTTTCATCAAATAAACAAAATAAAACCCAGAATAAATCCTGAAAGACAAGAAATGAGCATAAAAGATGCTTCAGCGCTAGTGTTAATGTTACCAAAAGAGCCCAAATTTCTAAAAATATTGCGAAAAACAACAATCTTCTGTTTTAGAGTGAATGTTTGGGGTGTATAGAAGGCATTTATTTCATTTTTAGAAATTTTAAATTTTCACATTTTTCCATGAAAAGTGCCAATACCCCCCCCTTTGGGTTCTAGGTGAAAATCTCACTCGACACAAATCAAACAAAAATGTTTCCATGGTGTGTATTGTTGTTCATTTTCATCAAATAAACAAAATAAAACCCAGAATAAATCCTGAAAGACAAGAAATGAGCATAAAAGATGCCTCAGCGCTATTGTTAATGTTACTAAAAGAACCCCAATTTCTAAAAATATTGCGAAAAACAACAATCTTCTGTTTTAGAGTGAACGTTTGGGGTGTGTAGAAGGCATTTATTTCATTTTTAGAAATTTTAAATTTTCACATTTTTCCATGAAAAGTGCCAATACCCCCCCCTTTGGGTTCTAGGTGAAAATCTCACTCGACACAAATCAAACAAAAATGTTTCCATGGTGTGTATTGTTGTTCATTTTCATCAAATAAACAAAATAAAACCCAGAATAAATCCTGAAAGACAAGAAATGAGCACAAAAGATGCTTCAGCGCAAAGGTTAATGTTACTAAAAGAGGCCAAATTTCTAAAAATATTGCGAAAAACAACAATCTTCTGTTTTAGAGTGAATGTTTGGGGTGTATAGAAGGCATTTATTTCATTTTTAGAAATTTTAAATTTTCACATTTTTCCATGAAAAGTGCCAATCCCCCCCCCTTTGGGTTCTAGGTGAAAATCTCACTCGACCCAAATCAAACAAAAATGTTTCCATGGTGTGTATTGTTGTTCATTTTCATCAAATAAACAAAATAAAACCCAGAATAAATCCTGAAAGACAAGAAATGAGCATAAAAGATGCTTCAGCGCTAGTGTTAATGTTACTAAAAGAGGCCAAATTTCTAAAAATATTGCGAAAAACAACAATCTTCTGTTTTAGAGTGAATGTTTGGGGTGTATAGAAGGCATTTATTTCATTTTTAGAAATTTTAATTTTTCACATTTTTCCATGAAAAGTGCCAATACCCCCCCCCCTTTGGGTTCTACGTTAAAATCTCACTCGACACAAATCAAACAAAAATGTTTCCATGGTGTGTATTGTTGTTCATTTTCATCAAATAAACAAAATAAAACCCAGAATAAATCCTGAAAGACAAGAAATGAGCATAAAAGATGCTTCAGCGCTAGTGTTAATGTTACTAAAAGAGCCCAAATTTCTAAAAATATTGCGAAAAACAACAATCTTCTGTTTTAGAGTGATGTTTGGGGTGTATAGAAGGCATTTATTTCATTTTTAGAAATTATAATTTTTCACATTTTTCCATGAAAAGTGCCTTTGGGTTCTAGGTGAAAATCTCAATCGACACAAATCAAACAAAAATGTTTCCATGGTGTGTATTGTTGTTCATTTTCATCAAATAAACAAAATAAAACCCAGAATAAATCCTGAAAGACAAGAAATGAGCATAAAAGATGCCTCAGCGCTAGTGT
Source organism: Hetaerina americana (assembly GCF_022747635.1). NCBI lineage: Eukaryota > Metazoa > Arthropoda > Insecta > Odonata > Calopterygidae > Hetaerina > Hetaerina americana. The sequence continues at coordinate 588,463 of NW_027286559.1, forward strand.
TAATGTTACTAAAAGAACCCAAATTTCTAAAAATATTGCGAAAAACAACAATCTTCTGTTTTAGAGTGAATGTTTGAGGTGTATAGAAGGCATTTATTTCATTTTTAGAAATTTTAATTTCTCACATTTTTCCATGAAAAGTGCCAATACCCCCCCCTTTGGGTTCTAGGTGAAAATCTCACTCGACACAAATCAAACAAAAATGTTTCCATGGTGTGTATTGTTGTTCATTTTCATCAAATAAACAAAATAAAACCCAGAATAAATCCTGAAAGACAAGAAATGAGCATAAAAGATGCTTCAGCGCTAGTGTTAATGTTACCAAAAGAGCCCAAATTTCTAAAAATATTGTGAAAAACAACAATCTTCTGTTTTAGAGTGAATGTTTGGGGTGTATAGAAGGCATTTATTTCATTTTTAGAAATTTTAAATTTTCACATTTTTCCATGAAAAGTGCCAATACCCCCCCCTTTGGGTTCTAGGTGAAAATCTCACTCGACACAAATCAAACAAAAATGTTTCCATGGTGTGTATTGTTGTTCATTTTCATCAAATAAACAAAATAAAACCCAGAATAAATCCTGAAAGACAAGAAATGAGCATAAAAGATGCCTCAGCGCTAGTGTTAATGTTACTAAAAGAACTCAAATTTCTAAAAATATTGCGAAAAACAACAATCTTCTGTTTTAGAGTGAATGTTTGAGGTGTATAGAAGGCATTTATTTCATTTTTAGAAATTTTAATTTTTCACATTTTTCCATGAAAAGTGCCAATACCCCCCCCTTTGGGTTCTAGGTGAAAATCTCACTCGACCCAAATCAAACAAAAATGTTTCCATGGTGTGTATTGTTGTTCATTTTCATCAAATAAACAAAATAAAACCCAGAATAAATCCTGAAAGACAAGAAATGAGCATAAAAGATGCTTCAGCGCTAGTGTTAATGTTACTAAAAGAACCCAAATTTCTAAAAATATTGCGAAAAACAACAATCTTCTGTTTTAGAGTGAATGTTTGAGTTGTATAGAAGGCATTTATTTCATTTTTAGAAATTTTAATTTTTCACATTTTTCCATGAAAAGTGCCAATACCCCCCCCTTTGGGTTCTAGGTGAAAATCTCACTCGACACAAATCAAACAAAAATGTTTCCATGGTGTGTATTGTTGTTCATTTTCATCAAATAAACAAATTAAAACCCAGAATAAATCCTGAAAGACAAGAAATGAGCATAAAAGATGCTTCAGCGCTAGTGTTAATGTTACTAAAAGAGGCCAAATTTCTAAAAATATTGCGAAAAACAACAATCTTCTGTTTTAGAGTGAATGTTTGAGGTGTATAGAAGGCATTCATTTCATTTTAGAAATTTTAATTTTTCACATTTTTCCATGAAAAGTGCCAAAAACCCCCCCTTTGGGTTCAAGGTGAAAATCTCACTCGACAGAAATCAAACAAAAATGTTTCCATGGTGTGTATTGTTGTTCATTTTCATCAAATAAACAAAATAAAACCCAGAATAAATCCTGAAAGACAAGAAATGAGCATAAAAGATGCTTCAGCGCTAGTGTTAATGTTACTAAAAGAGCCAAATTTCTAAAAATATTGCGAAAAACAACAATCTTCTGTTTTAGAGTGAATGTTTGAGGTGTATAGAAGGCATTTATTTCATTTTTAGAAATTTTAATTTTTCACATTTTTCCATTAAAGGGCCAATACCCCCCTTTGGGTTTCCAGGTGAAAATCTTACTCGACACAAATCAAACAAAAATGTTTCCATGGTGTGTATTGTTGTTTATTTTCATCAAAAAAAAAAAATGAAACCCAGAATAAATCCTGAAAGACAAGAAATGAGCATAAAAGATGCTTCAGCGCTAGTGTTAATGTTACTAAAAGAACCCAAATTTCTAAAAATATTGCGAAAAACAACAATCTTCTGTTTTAGAGTGAATGTTTGAGGTGTATAGAAGGCATTTATTTCATTTTTAGAAATTTTAATTTTTCACATTTTTCCATGAAAAGTGCCAATACCCCCCCCTTTGGGTTCTAGGTGAAAATCTCACTCGACACAAATCAAACAAAAATGTTTCCATGGCGTGTATTGTTGTTCATTTTCATCAAATAAAAAAATAAAACCCATAATAAATCCTGAAAGACAAGAAATGAGCATAAAAGATGCTTCAGCGCTTGTGTTAATGTTACTAAAAGAGGCCAAATTTCTAAAAATATTGCGAAAAACAACAATCTTCTGTTTTAGAGTGAATGTTTGAGGTGTATAGAAGGCATTTATTTCATTTTTAGAAATTTTAATTTTTCACATTTTTCCATGAAAAGTGCCAATACCCCCCCCTTTGGGTTCTAGGTGAAAATCTCACTCGACACAAATCAAACAAAAATGTTTCCATGGTGTGTATTGTTGTTCATTTTCATCAAATAAACAAAATAAAACCCAGAATAAATCCTGAAAGACAAGAAATGAGCATAAAAGATGCTTCAGCGCTAGTGTTAATGTTACTAAAAGAACCCAAATTTCTAAAAATATTGCGAAAAACAACAATCTTCTGTTTTAGAGTGAATGTTTGGGGTGTATAGAAGGCATTTATTTCATTTTTAGAAATATTAATTTTTCACATTTTTCCATGAAAAGTGCCAATACCCCCCCCTTTGGGTTCTACGTTAAAATCTCACTCGACACAAATCAAACAAAAATGTTTCCATGGTGTGTATTGTTGTTCATTTTCATCAAATAAACAAAATAAAACCCAGAATAAATCCTGAAAGACAAGAAATGAGAATAAAAGATGCTTCAGCGCTAGTGTTAATGTTACTAAAAGAACCCAAATTTCTAAAAATATTGCGAAAAACAACAATCTTCTGTTTTAGAGTGAATGTTTGAGGTGTATAGAAGGCATTTATTTCATTTTTAGAAATTTTAATTTTTCACATTTTTCCATGAAAAGTGCCAATACCCCCCCCTTTGGGTTCTAGGTGAAAATCTCACTCGACACAAATCAAACAAAAATGTTTCCATGGTGTGTATTGTTGTTCATTTTCATCAAATAAACAAAATAAAACCCAGAATAAATCCTGAAAGACAAGAAATGAGCATAAAAGATGCTTCAGCGCTAGTGTTAATGTTACCAAAAGAGCCCAAATTTCTAAAAATATTGCGAAAAACAACAATCTTCCGTTTTAGAGTGAATGTTTGGGGTGTATAGAAGGCATTTATTTCATTTTTAGAAATTTTAAATTTTCACATTTTTCCATGAAAAGTGCCAATACCCCCCCCTTTGGGTTCTAGGTGAAAATCTCACTCGACACAAATCAAACAAAAATGTTTCCATGGTGTGTATTGTTGTTCATTTTCATCAAATAAACAAAATAAAACCCAGAATAAATCCTGAAAGACAAGAAATGAGCATAAAAGATGCCTCAGCGCTATTGTTAATGTTACTAAAAGAACCCCAATTTCTAAAAATATTGCGAAAAACAACAATCTTCTGTTTTAGAGTGAATGTTTGGGGTGTATAGAAGGCATTTATTTCATTTTTAGAAATTTTAAATTTTCACATTTTTCCATGAAAAGTGCCAATACCCCCCCCTTTGGGTTCTAGGTGAAAATCTCACTCGACACAAATCAAACAAAAATGTTTCCATGGTGTGTATTGTTGTTCATTTCCATCAAATAAACAAAATAAAACCCAGAGTAAATCCTGAAAGACAAGAAATGAGCATAAAAGATGCTTCAGCGCTAGTGTTAATGTTACTAAAAGAGGCCAAATTTCTAAAAATATTGCGAAAAACAACAATCTTCTGTTTAAGAGTGAATGTTTGGGGTGTATAGAAGGCATTTATTTCATTTTTAGAAATTTTAAATTTTCACATTTTTCCATGAAAAGTGCCAATCCCCCCCCCCTTTGGGTTCTAGGTGAAAATCTCACTCGACACAAATCAAACAAAAATGTTTCCATGGTGTGTATTGTTGTTCATTTTCATCAAATAAACAAAATAAAACCCAGAATAAATCCTGAAAGACAAGAAATGAGCACAAAAGATGCTTCAGCGCAAAGGTTAATGTTACTAAAAGAGGCCAAATTTCTAAAAATATTGCGAAAAACAACAATCTTCTGTTTTAGAGTGAATGTTTGGGGTGTATAGAAGGCATTTATTTCATTTTTAGAAATTTTAAATTTTCACATTTTTCCATGAAAAGTGCCAATCCCCCCCCCTTTGGGTTCTAGGTGAAAATCTCACTCGACCCAAATCAAACAAAAATGTTTCCATGGTGTGTATTGTTGTTCATTTTCATCAAATAAACAAAATAAAACCCAGAATAAATCCTGAAAGACAAGAAATGAGCATAAAAGATGCTTCAGCGCTAGTGTTAATGTTACTAAAAGAGGCCAAATTTCTAAAAATATTGCGAAAAACAACAATCTTCTGTTTAAGAGTGAATGTTTGGGGTGTATAGAAGGCATTTATTTCATTTTTAGAAATTTTAATTTTTCACATTTTTCCATGAAAAGTGCCAATACCCCCCCCCCTTTGGGTTCTACGTTAAAATCTCACTTGACACAAATCAAACAAAAATGTTTCCATGGTGTGTATTGTTGTTCATTTTCATCAAATAAACAAAATAAAACCCAGAATAAATCCTGAAAGACAAGAAATGAGCATAAAAGATGCTTCAGCGCTTGTGTTAATGTTACTAAAAGAACCCAAATTTCTAAAAATATTGCGAAAAACAACAATCTTCTGTTTTAGAGTGATGTTTGGGGTGTATAGAAGGCATTTATTTCATTTTTAGAAATTATAATTTTTCACATTTTTCCATGAAAAGTGCCTTTGGGTTCTAGGTGAAAATCTCAATCGACACAAATCAAACAAAAATGTTTCCATGGTGTGTATTGTTGTTCATTTTCATCAAATAAACAAAATAAAACCCAGAATAAATCCTGAAAGACAAGAAATGAGCATAAAAGATGCCTCAGCGCTAGTGTTAATGTTACTAAAAGAACCCAAATTTCTAAAAATATTGCGAAAAACAACAATCTTCTTTTTTAGAGTGAATGTTTGAGGTGTATAGAAGGCATTTATTTCATTTTTAGAAATTTTAATTTCTCACATTTTTCCATGAAAAGGGCCAATACCCCCCCCTTTGGGTTCTAGGTGAAAATCTCACTCGACACAAATCAAACAAAAATGTTTCCATGGTGTGTATTGTTGTTCATTTTCATCAAATAAACAAAATAAAACCCAGAATAAATCCTGAAAGACAAGAAATGAGCATAAAAGATGCTTCAGCGCTAGTGTTAATGTTACCAAAAGAGCCCAAATTTCTAAAAATATTGCGAAAAACAACAATCTTCTGTTTTAGAGTGAATGTTTGGGGTGTATAGAAGGCATTTATTTCATTTTTAGAAATTTTAAATTTTCACATTTTTCCATGAAAAGTGCCAATACCCCCCCCTTTGGGTTCTAGGTGAAAATCTCACTCGACACAAATCAAACAAAAATGTTTCCATGGTGTGTATTGTTGTTCATTTTCATCAAATAAACAAAATAAAACCCAGAATAAATCCTGAAAGACAAGAAATGAGCATAAAAGATGCCTCAGCGCTAGTGTTAATGTTACTAAAAGAACTCAAATTTCTAAAAATATTGCGAAAAACAACAATCTTCTGTTTTAGAGTGAATGTTTGAGGTGTATAGAAGGCATTTATTTCATTTTTAGAAATTTTAATTTTTCACATTTTTCCATGAAAAGTGCCAATACCCCCCCCCTCTGGGTTCTAGGTGAAAATCTCACTCGACACAAATCAAACAAAAATGTTTCCATGGTGTGTATTGTTGTTCATTTTCATCAAATAAACAAAATAAAACCCAGAATAAATCCTGAAAGACAAGAAATGAGCATAAAAGATGCTTCAGCGCTAGTGTTAATGTTACTAAAAGAGCCCAAATTTCTAAAAATATTGCGAAAAACAACAATCTTCTGTTTTAGAGTGAATGTTTGAGGTGTATAGAAGGCATTTATTTCATTTTTAGAAATTTTAATTTTTCACATTTTTCCATGAAAAGTGCCAATACCCCCCTCTTTGGGTTTTAGGTGAAAATCTCACTCGACACAAATCAAACAAAAATGTTTCCATGGTGTGTATTGTTGTTCATTTTCATCAAATAAACAAAATAAAACCCAGAATAAATCCTGAAAGACAAGAAATGAGCATAAAAGATGCTTCAGCGCTAGTGTTAATGTTACTAAAAGAGCCAAAATTTCTAAAAATATTGCGAAAAACAACAATCTTCTGTTTTAGAGTGAATGTTTGAGGTGTATAGAAGGCATTTATTTCATTTTTAGAAATTTTAATTTTTCACATTTTTCCATGAAAAGTGCCAATACCCCCCCCTTTGGGTTCTAGGTGAAAATCTCACTCGACCCAAATCAAACAAAAATGTTTCCATGGTGTGTATTGTTGTTCATTTTCATCAAATAAACAAAATAAAACCCAGAATAAATCCTGAAAGACAAGAAATGAGCATAAAAGATGCTTCAGCGCTAGTGTTAATGTTACTAAAAGAACCCAAATTTCTAAAAATATTGCGAAAAACAACAATCTTCTGTTTTAGAGTGAATGTTTGAGTTGTATAGAAGGCATTTATTTCATTTTTAGAAATTTTAATTTTTCACATTTTTCCATGAAAAGTGCCAATACCCCCCCCTTTGGGTTCTAGGTGAAAATCTCACTCGACACAAATCAAACAAAAATGTTTCCATGGTGTGTATTGTTGTTCATTTTCATCAAATAAACAAAATAAAACCCAGAATAAATCCTGAAAGACAAGAAATGAGCATAAAAGATGCTTCAGCGCTAGTGTTAATGTTACTAAAAGAACCCAAATTTCTAAAAATATTGCGAAAAACAACAATCTTCTGTTTTAGAGTGAATGTTTGAGGTGTATAGAAGGCATTCATTTCATTTTAGAAATTTTAATTTTTCACATTTTTCCATGAAAAGTGCCAAAACCCCCCCCTTTGGGTTCTAGGTGAAAATCTCACTCGACAGAAATCAAACAAAAATGTTTCCATGGTGTGTATTGTTGTTCATTTTCATCAAATAAACAAAATAAAACCCAGAATAAATCCTGAAAGACAAGAAATGAGCATAAAAGATGCTTCAGCGCTAGTGTTAATGTTACTAAAAGAGCCAAATTTCTAAAAATATTGCGAAAAAACAACAATCTTCTGTTTTAGAGTGAATGTTTGAGGTGTATAGAAGGCATTTATTTCATTTTTAGAAATTTTAATTTTTCACATTTTTCCATTAAAGGGCCAATACCCCCCTTTGGGTTTCCAGGTGAAAATCTTACTCGACACAAATCAAACAAAAATGTTTCCATGGTGTGTATTGTTGTTTATTTTCATCAAAAAAAAAAAATGAAACCCAGAATAAATCCTGAAAGACAAGAAATGAGCATAAAAGATGCTTCAGCGCTAGTGTTAATGTTACTAAAAGAACCCAAATTTCTAAAAATATTGCGAAAAACAACAATCTTCTGTTTTAGAGTGAATGTTTGAGGTGTATAGAAGGCATTTATTTCATTTTTAGAAATTTTAATTTTTCACATTTTTCCATGAAAAGTGCCAATACCCCCCCCTTTGGGTTCTAGGTGAAAATCTCACTCGACACAAATCAAACAAAAATGTTTCCATGGTGTGTATTGTTGTTCATTTTCATCAAATAAAAAAATAAAACCCATAATAAATCCTGAAAGACAAGAAATGAGCATAAAAGATGCTTCAGCGCTTGTGTTAATGTTACTAAAAGAGGCCAAATTTCTAAAAATATTGCGAAAAACAACAATCTTCTGTTTTAGAGTGAATGTTTGAGGTGTATAGAAGGCATTTATTTCATTTTTAGAAATTTTAATTTTTCACATTTTTCCATGAAAAGTGCCAATACCCCCCCCTTTGGGTTCTAGGTGAAAATCTCACTCGACACAAATCAAACAAAAATGTTTCCATGGTGTGTATTGTTGTTCATTTTCATCAAATAAACAAAATAAAACCCAGAATAAATCCTGAAAGACAAGAAATGAGCATAAAAGATGCTTCAGCGCTAGTGTTAATGTTACTAAAAGAACCCAAATTTCTAAAAATATTGCGAAAAACAACAATCTTCTGTTTTAGAGTGAATGTTTGGGGTGTATAGAAGGCATTTATTTCATTTTTAGAAATATTAATTTTTCACATTTTTCCATGAAAAGTGCCAATACCCCCCCCTTTGGGTTCTACGTTAAAATCTCACTCGACACAAATCAAACAAAAATGTTTCCATGGTGTGTATTGTTGTTCATTTTCATCAAATAAACAAAATAAAACCCAGAATAAATCCTGAAAGACAAGAAATGAGAATAAAAGATGCTTCAGCGCTAGTGTTAATGTTACTAAAATAACCCAAATTTCTAAAAATATTGCGAAAAACAACAATCTTCTGTTTTAGAGTGAATGTTTGAGGTGTATAGAAGGCATTTATTTCATTTTTAGAAATTTTAATTTTTCACATTTTTCCATGAAAAGTGCCAATTTCCCCCCCTTTGGGTTCTAGGTGAAAATCTCACTCGACACAAATCAAACAAAAATGTTTCCATGGTGTGTATTGATGTTCATTTTCATCAAATAAACAAAATAAAACCCAGAATAAATCCTGAAAGACAAGAAATGAGCATAAAAGATGCTTCGGCGCTAGTGTTAATGTTACTACAATAACCCAAATTTCTAAAAATATTGTGAAAAACAACAATCTTCTGTTTTAGAGTGAATGTTTGAGGTGTATAGAAGGCATTTATTTCATTTTTAGAAATTTTAATTTTTCACATTTTTCCATGAAAAGTGCCAATACCCCCCCCTTTGGGTTCTAGGTGAAAATCTCACTGCACACAAATCAAACAAAAATGTTTCCATGGTGTGTATTGTTTTTCATTTTCATCAAATAAACAAAATAAAACCCAGAATAAATCCTGAAAGACAAGAAATGAGCATAAAAGATGCCTCAGCGCTAGTGTTAATGTTACTAAAAGAACTCAAATTTCTAAAAATATTGCGAAAAACAACAATCTTCTGTTTTAGAGTGAATGTTTGAGGTGTATAGAAGGCATTTATTTCATTTTTAGAAATTTTAATTTTTCACATTTTTCCATGAAAAGTGCCAATACCCCCCCCCTCTGGGTTCTAGGTGAAAATCTCACTCGACACAAATCAAACAAAAATGTTTCCATGGTGTGTATTGTTGTTCATTTTCATCAAATAAACAAAATAAAACCCAGAATAAATCCTGAAAGACAAGAAATGAGCATAAAAGATGCTTCAGCGCTAGTGTTAATGTTACTAAAAGAGCCCAAATTTCTAAAAATATTGCGAAAAACAACAATCTTCTGTTTTAGAGTGAATGTTTGAGGTGTATAGAAGGCATTTATTTCATTTTTAGAAATTTTAATTTTTCACATTTTTCCATGAAAAGTGCCAATACCCCCCTCTTTGGGTTTTAGGTGAAAATCTCACTCGACACAAATCAAACAAAAATGTTTCCATGGTGTGTATTGTTGTTCATTTTCATCAAATAAACAAAATAAAACCCAGAATAAATCCTGAAAGACAAGAAATGAGCATAAAAGATGCTTCAGCGCTAGTGTTAATGTTACTAAAAGAGCCAAAATTTCTAAAAATATTGCGAAAAACAACAATCTTCTGTTTTAGAGTGAATGTTTGAGGTGTATAGAAGGCATTTATTTCATTTTTAGAAATTTTAATTTTTCACATTTTTCCATGAAAAGTGCCAATACCCCCCCCTTTGGGTTCTAGGTGAAAATCTCACTCGACCCAAATCAAACAAAAATGTTTCCATGGTGTGTATTGTTGTTCATTTTCATCAAATAAACAAAATAAAACCCAGAATAAATCCTGAAAGACAAGAAATGAGCATAAAAGATGCTTCAGCGCTAGTGTTAATGTTACTAAAAGAACCCAAATTTCTAAAAATATTGCGAAAAACAACAATCTTCTGTTTTAGAGTGAATGTTTGAGTTGTATAGAAGGCATTTATTTCATTTTTAGAAATTTTAATTTTTCACATTTTTCCATGAAAAGTGCCAATACCCCCCCCTTTGGGTTCTAGGTGAAAATCTCACTCGACACAAATCAAACAAAAATGTTTCCATGGTGTGTATTGTTGTTCATTTTCATCAAATAAACAAAATAAAACCCAGAATAAATCCTGAAAGACAAGAAATGAGCATAAAAGATGCTTCAGCGCTAGTGTTAATGTTACTAAAAGAACCCAAATTTCTAAAAATATTGCGAAAAACAACAATCTTCTGTTTTAGAGTGAATGTTTGAGGTGTATAGAAGGCATTCATTTCATTTTAGAAATTTTAATTTTTCACATTTTTCCATGAAAAGTGCCAATACCCCCCCCTTTGGGTTCTAGGTGAAAATCTCACTCGACACAAATCAAACAAAAATGTTTCCATGGTGTGTATTGTTGTTCATTTTCATCAAATAAACAAAATAAAACCCAGAATAAATCCTGAAAGACAAGAAATGAGCATAAAAGATGCTTCAGCGCTAGTGTTAATGTTACTAAAAGAACCCAAATTTCTAAAAATATTGCGAAAAACAACAATCTTCTGTTTTAGAGTGAATGTTTGGGGTGTATAGAAGGCATTTATTTCATTTTTAGAAATATTAATTTTTCACATTTTTCCATGAAAAGTGCCAATACCCCCCCCTTTGGGTTCTACGTTAAAATCTCACTCGACACAAATCAAACAAAAATGTTTCCATGGTGTGTATTGTTGTTCATTTTCATCAAATAAACAAAATAAAACCCAGAATAAATCCTGAAAGACAAGAAATGAGAATAAAAGATGCTTCAGCGCTAGTGTTAATGTTACTAAAATAACCCAAATTTCTAAAAATATTGCGAAAAACAACAATCTTCTGTTTTAGAGTGAATGTTTGAGGTGTATAGAAGGCATTTATTTCATTTTTAGAAATTTTAATTTTTCACATTTTTCCATGAAAAGTGCCAATTTCCCCCCCTTTGGGTTCTAGGTGAAAATCTCACTCGACACAAATCAAACAAAAATGTTTCCATGGTGTGTATTGATGTTCATTTTCATCAAATAAACAAAATAAAACCCAGAATAAATCCTGAAAGACAAGAAATGAGCATAAAAGATGCTTCGGCGCTAGTGTTAATGTTACTACAATAACCCAAATTTCTAAAAATATTGTGAAAAACAACAATCTTCTGTTTTAGAGTGAATGTTTGAGGTGTATAGAAGGCATTTATTTCATTTTTAGAAATTTTAATTTTTCACATTTTTCCATGAAAAGTGCCAATACCCCCCCCTTTGGGTTCTAGGTGAAAATCTCACTGCACACAAATCAAACAAAAATGTTTCCATGGTGTGTATTGTTGTTCATTTTCATCAAATAAACAAAATAAAACCCAGAATAAATCCTGAAAGACAAGAAATGAGCATAAAAGATGCTTCAGCGCTAGTGTTAATGTTACTAAAAGAGCCCAAATTTCTAAAAATATTGCGAAAAACAACAATCTTCTGTTTTAGAGTGAATGTTTGAGGTGTATAGAAGGCATTTATTTCATTTTTAGAAATTTTAATTTTTCACATTTTTCCATGAAAAGTGCCAATACCCCCCTCTTTGGGTTTTAGGTGAAAATCTCACTCGACACAAATCAAACAAAAATGTTTCCATGGTGTGTATTGTTGTTCATTTTCATCAAATAAACAAAATAAAACCCAGAATAAATCCTGAAAGACAAGAAATGAGCATAAAAGATGCTTCAGCGCTAGTGTTAATGTTACTAAAAGAGCCAAAATTTCTAAAAATATTGCGAAAAACAACAATCTTCTGTTTTAGAGTGAATGTTTGAGGTGTATAGAAGGCATTTATTTCATTTTTAGAAATTTTAATTTTTCACATTTTTCCATGAAAAGTGCCAATACCCCCCCCTTTGGGTTCTAGGTGAAAATCTCACTCGACCCAAATCAAACAAAAATGTTTCCATGGTGTGTATTGTTATTCATTTTCATCAAATAAACAAAATAAAACCCAGAATAAATCCTGAAAGACAAGAAATGAGCATAAAAGATGCTTCAGCGCTAGTGTTAATGTTACTAAAAGAACCCAAATTTCTAAAAATATTGCGAAAAACAACAATCTTCTGTTTTAGAGTGAATGTTTGAGTTGTATAGAAGGCATTTATTTCATTTTTAGAAATTTTAATTTTTCACATTTTTCCATGAAAAGTGCCAATACCCCCCCCTTTGGGTTCTAGGTGAAAATCTCACTCGACACAAATCAAACAAAAATGTTTCCATGGTGTGTATTGTTGTTCATTTTCATCAAATAAACAAAATAAAACCCAGAATAAATCCTGAAAGACAAGAAATGAGCATAAAAGATGCTTCAGCGCTAGTGTTAATGTTACTAAAAGAACCCAAATTTCTAAAAATATTGCGAAAAACAACAATCTTCTGTTTTAGAGTGAATGTTTGAGGTGTATAGAAGGCATTCATTTCATTTTAGAAATTTTAATTTTTCACATTTTTCCATGAAAAGTGCCAATACCCCCCCCTTTGGGTTCTACGTTAAAATCTCACTCGACACAAATCAAACAAAAATGTTTCCATGGTGTGTATTGTTGTTCATTTTCATCAAATAAACAAAATAAAACCCAGAATAAATCCTGAAAGACAAGAAATGAGAATAAAAGATGCTTCAGCGCTAGTGTTAATGTTACTAAAATAACCCAAATTTCTAAAAATATTGCGAAAAACAACAATCTTCTGTTTTAGAGTGAATGTTTGAGGTGTATAGAAGGCATTTATTTCATTTTTAGAAATTTTAATTTTTCACATTTTTCCATGAAAAGTGCCAATTTCCCCCCCTTTGGGTTCTAGGTGAAAATCTCACTCGACACAAATCAAACAAAAATGTTTCCATGGTGTGTATTGATGTTCATTTTCATCAAATAAACAAAATAAAACCCAGAATAAATCCTGAAAGACAAGAAATGAGCATAAAAGATGCTTCGGCGCTAGTGTTAATGTTACTACAATAACCCAAATTTCTAAAAATATTGTGAAAAACAACAATCTTCTGTTTTAGAGTGAATGTTTGAGGTGTATAGAAGGCATTTATTTCATTTTTAGAAATTTTAATTTTTCACATTTTTCCATGAAAAGTGCCAATACCCCCCCCTTTGGGTTCTAGGTGAAAATCTCACTCGACACAAATCAAACAAAAATGTTTCCATGGTGTGTATTGTTTTTCATTTTCATCAAATAAACAAAATAAAACCCAGAATAAATCCTGAAAGACAAGAAATGAGCATAAAAGATGCTTCAGCGCTAGTGTTAATGTAACTAAAAGAACCCAAATTTCTAAAAATATTGCGAAAAACAACAATCTTCTGTTTTAGAGTGAATGTTTGAGGTGTATAGAAGGCATTTATTTCATTTTTAGAAATTTTAATTTTTCACATTTTTCCATGAAAAGTGCCAATACCCCCCCCTTTGGGTTCTAGGTGAAAATCTCACTCGACACAAATCAAACAAAAATGTTTCCATGGTGTGTATTGATGTTCATTTTCATCAAATAAACAAAATAAAACCCAGAATAAATCCTGAAAGACAAGAAATGAGCATAAAAGATGCTTCAGCGCTAGTGTTAATGTTACTAAAAGGGCCCAAATTTCTAAAAATATGGCGAAAAACAACAATCTTCTGTTTTAGAGTGAATGTTTGTGGTGTATAGAAGGCATTTATTTCATTTTTAGAAATTTTAATTTTTCACATTTTTCCATGAAAAGTGCCCTACCCCCCCCTTTGGGTTCTAGGTGAAAATCTCACTCGACACAAATCAAACAAAAATGTTTCCATGGTGTGTATTGTGTTTCATTTTCATCAAATAAACAAAATAAAACCCAGAATAAATCCTGAAAGACAAGAAATGAGCATTAAAGATGCTTCAGCGCTAGTGTTAATGTTACTAAAAGAGCCCAAATTTCTAAAAATATGGCGAAAAACAACAATCTTCTTTTTTAGAGTGAATGTTTGAGGTGTATAGAAGGCATTTATTTCATTTTAGAAATTTTAATTTTTCACATTTTTCCATGAAAAGTGCCAATACCCCCCCCTTTGGGTTCTAGGTGAAAATCTCACTCGACACAAATCAAACAAAAATGTTTCCATGGTGTGTATTGTTGTTCATTTTCATCAAATAAACAAAATAAAACCCAGAATAAATCCTGAAAGACAAGAAATGAGCATAAAAGATGCTACAGCGCTTGTGTTAATGTTACTAAAAGAGGCCAAATTTCTAAAAATATTGCGAAAAAGAACAATCTTCTGTTTTAGAGTGAATGTTTGAGGTGTATAGAAGGCATTTATTTCATTTTTAGAAATTTTAATTTTTCACATTTTTCCATGAAAAGTGCCAATACCCCCCCATTTGGGTTCTAGGTGAAAATCTCACTGCACATAAATCAAACAAAAATGTTTCCATGGTGTGTATTGTTGTTCATTTTCATCAAATAAACAAAATAAAACCCAGAATAAATCCTGAAAGACAAGAAATGAGCATAAAAGATGCTACAGCGCTTGTGTTAATGTTACTAAAAGAGGCCAAATTTCTAAAAATATTGCGAAAAAGAACAATCTTCTGTTTTAGAGTGAATGTTTGAGGTGTATAGAAGGCATTTATTTCATTTTAGAAATTTTAATTTTTCACATTTTTCCATGAAAAGTGCCAATACCCCCCCATTTGGGTTCTAGGTGAAAATCTCACTGCACACAAATCAAACAAAAATGTTTCCATGGTGTGTATTGTTGTTCATTTTCATCAAATAAACAAAATAAAACCCAGAATAAATCCTGAAAGACAAGAAATGAGCATAAAAGATGCTTCAGCGCTAGTGTTAATGTTACTAAAAGAGCCCAAATTTCTAAAAATATTGCGAAAAACAACAATCTTCTGTTTTAGAGTGAATGTTAAGGGTGTATAGAAGGCATTTATTTCATTTTTAGAAATTTTAATTTTTCACATTTTTCCATGAAAAGTGCCAATACCCCCCCCTTTGGGTTCTAGGTGAAAATCTCACTCGACCCAAATCAAACATAAATGTTTCCATGGTGTGTATTGTTGTTCATTTTCATCAAATAAACAAAATGAAACCCAGAATAAATCCTGAAAGACAAGAAATGAGCATAAAAGATACTTCAGCGCTAGTGTTAATGTTACTAAAAGAGCCCAAATTTCTAAAAATATTGCGAAAAACAACAATCTTCTTTTTTAGAGTGAATGTTTGAGGTGTATAGAAGGCATTTATTTCATTTTTAGAAATTTTAATTTTTCACATTTTTCCATGAAAAGTTCCAATACCCCCCCCTTTGGGTTCTAGGTGAAAATCTCAATCGACACAAATCAAACAAAAATGTTTCCATGGTGTGTATTGTTGTTCATTTTCATCAAATAAACAAAATAAAACCCAGAATAAATCCTGAAAGACAAGAAATGAGCATAAAAGATGCTTCAGCGCTAGTGTTAATGTTACTAAAAGAGCCAAAATTTCTAAAAATATTGCGAAAAACAACAATCTTCTGTTTTAGAGTGAATGTTTGGGGTGTATAGAAGGCATTTATTTCATTTTTAGAAATTTTAATTTTTCACATTTTTCCATGAAAAGTGCCAATACCCCCCCCTTTGGGTTCTGGGTGAAAATCTCACTCGACCCAAATCAAACAAAAATGTTTCCATGGTGTGTATTATTGTTCATTTTCATCAAATAAACAAAATAAAACCCAGAATAAATCCTGAAAGACAAGAAATGAGCATAAAAGATGCTTCAGCGCTAGTGTTAATGTTACTAAAAGAGGCCAAATTTCTAAAAATATTGCGAAAAACAACAATCTTCTGTTTTAGAGTGAATGTTTGGGGTGTATAGAAGGCATTTATTTCATTTTTAGAAATTTTAATTTTTCACATTTTTCCATGAAAAGTGCCAATACCCCTAGAACCCTTTGGGTTCTAGGTGAAAATCTCACTCGACACAAATCAAACAAAAATGTTTCCATGGTGTGTATTGTTGTTCATTTTCATCAAATAAACAAAATAAAACCCAGAATAAATCCTGAAAGACAAGAAATGAGCATAAAAGATGCTTCAGCGCTAGTGTTAATGTTACTAAAAGAGGCCAAATTTCTAAAAATATTGCGAAAAACAACAATCTTCTGTTTTAGAGTGAATGTTTGGGGTGTATAGAAGGCATTTATTTCATTTTTAGAAATTTTAATTTTTCACATTTTTCCATGAAAAGTGCCAATACCCCCCCCTTTGGGTTCTAGGTGAAAATCTCACTCGACACAAATCAAACAAAAATGTTTCCATGGTGTGTATTGTTGTTCATTTTCATCAAATAAACAAAATGAAACCCAGAATAAATCCTGAAAGACAAGAAATGTGCAGAAAAGATGCTTCAGCGCTAGTGTTAATGTTACTAAAAGAGCCAAAATTTCTAAAAATATTGCGAAAAACAACAATCTTCTGTTTTAGAGTGAATGTTTGGGGTGTATAGAAGGCATTTATTTCATTTTAGAAATTTTAATTTTTCACATTTTTCCATGAAAAGTGCCAATACCCCCCCCTTTGGGTTCTAGGTGAAAATCTCACTCGACCCAAATCAAACAAAAATGTTTCCATGGTGTGTATTGTTGTTCATTTTCATCAAATAAACAAAATAAAACCCAGAATAAATCCTGAAAGACAAGAAATGAGCATAAAAGATGCTTCAGCGCTAGTGTTAATGTTACTTAAAGAGCCCAAATTTCTAAAAATTTTGCGAAAAACAACAATATTCTTTTTTAGAGTGAATGTTTGAGGTGTATAGAAGGCATTTATTTCATTTTTAGAAATTTTAATTTTTCACATTTTTCCATGAAAAGTGCCAATACCCCCCCCGCTTTGGGTTCTAGGCGAAAATCTCACTCGACACAAATCAAACAAAAATGTTTCCATGGTGTGTATTGTTGTTCATTTTCATCAAATACACAAAATAAAACCCAGAATAAATCCTGAAAGACAAGAAATGAGCAGAAAAGATGCTTCAGCGCTAGTGTTAATGTTACTAAAAGAGCCCAAATTTCTAAAAATATTGCGAAAAACAACAATCTTCTGTTTTAGAGTGAATGTTTGAGGTGTATAGAAGGCATTTATTTCATTTTTAGAAATTTTAATTTTTCACATTTTTCCATGAAAAGTTCCAATACCCCCCCCGCTTTGGGTTCTAGGTGAAAATCTCACTCGACACAAATCAAACAAAAATGTTTCCATGGTGTGTATTGTTGTTCATTTTCATCAAATAAACAAAATAAAACCCAGAATAAATCCTGAAAGACAAGAAATGAGCAGAAAAGATGCTTCAGCGCTAGTGTTAATGTTACTAAAAGAGCCCAAATTTCTAAAAATATTGCGAAAAACAACAATCTTCTGTTTTAGAGTGAATGTTTGAGGTGTATAGAAGGCATTTATTTCATTTTTAGAAATTTTAATTTTTCACATTTTTCCATTAAAGGGCCAATACCCCCCTTTGGGTTCTAGGTGAAAATCTCACTCGACCCCAAATCAAACAAAAATGTTTCCATGGTGTGTATTGTTGTTCATTTTCATCAAATAAACAAAATAAAACCCAGAATAAATCCTGAAAGACAAGAAATGAGCATAAAAGATGCTTCAGCGCTAGTGTTAATGTTACTAAAAGAACCCAAATTTCTAAAAATATTGCGAAAAACAACAATATTCTTTTTTAGAGTGAATGTTTGAGGTGTATAGAAGGCATTTATTTCATTTTTAGAAATTTAATTTTTCACATTTTTCCATGAAAAGTGCCAATACCCCCCCCTTTGGGTTCTAGGTGAAAATCTCACTCGACACAAATCAAACAAAAATGTTTCCATGGTGTGTATTGATGTTCATTTTCATCAAATAAACAAAATAAAACCCAGAATAAATCCTGAAAGACAAGAAATGAGCATAAAAGATGCTTCAGCGCTAGTGTTAATGTTACTAAAAGAGGCCAAATTTCTAAAAATATTGCGAAAAACAACAATCTTCTGTTTTAGAGTGAATGTTTGGGGTGTATAGAAGGCATTTATTTCATTTTTAGAAATTTTAATTTTTCACATTTTTCCATGAAAAGTGCCAATACCCCCCCCTTTGGGTTCTGGGTGAAAATCTCACTCGACCCAAATCAAACAAAAATGTTTCCATGGTGTGTATTGTTGTTCATTTTCATCAAATAAACAAAATAAAACCCAGAATAAATCCTGAAAGACAAGAAATGAGCATAAAAGATGCTTCAGCGCTAGTGTTAATGTTACTAAAAGAACCCAAATTTCTAAAAATATTGCGAAAAACAACAATCTTCTGTTTTAGAGTGAATGTTTGGGGTGTATAGAAGGCATTTATTTCATTTTTAGAAATTTTAATTTTTCACATTTTTCCATGAAAAGTGCCAATACCCCCCCCTTTGGGTTCTAGGTGAAAATCTCACTCGACACAAATCAAACAAAAATGTTTCCATGGTGTGTATTGTTGTTCATTTTCATCAAATAAACAAAATAAAACCCAGAATAAATCCTGAAAGACAAGAAATGAGCATAAAAGATGCTTCAGCGCAAAGGTTAATGTTACTAAAAGAGCCAAAATTTCTAAAAATATTGCGAAAAACAACAATCTTCTGTTTTAGAGTGAATGTTTGGGGTGTATAGAAGGCATTTATTTCATTTATAGAAATTTTAATTTTTCACATTTTTCCATGAAAAGTGCCAATACCCCCCCCTTTGGGTTCTAGGTGAAAATCTCACTCGACACAAATCAAACAAAAATGTTTCCATGGTGTGTATTGTTGTTCATTTTCATCAAATAAACAAAATAAAACCCAGAATAAATCCTGAAAGACAAGAAATGAGCAGAAAAGATGCTTCAGCGTTAGTGTTAATGTTACTAAAAGAGGCCAAATTTCTAAAAATATTGCGAAAAACAACAATCTTCTGTTTTAGAGTGAATATTTGAGGTGTATAGAAGGCATTTATTTCATTTATAGAAATTTTAATTTTTCACATTTTTCCATGAAAAGTGCCAATACCCCCCCCTTTGGGTTCTAGGTGAAAATCTCACTCGACACAAATCAAACAAATATGTTTCCATGGTGTGTATTGTTGTTCATTTTCATCAAATAAACAAAATAAAACCCAGAATAAATCCTGAAAGACAAGAAATGAGCAGAAAAGATGCTTCAGCGCTAGTATTAATGTTACTAAAAGAGGCCAAATTTCTAAAAATATTGCGAAAAACAACAATCTTCTGTTTTAGAGTGAATGTTTGGGGTGTATAGAAGGCATTTATTTCATTTTTAGAAATTTTAATTTTTCACATTTTTCCATGAAAAGTGCCAATACCCCCCCCTTTGGGTTCTAGGTGAAAATCTCACTCGACACAAATCAAACAAAAATGTTTCCATGGTGTGTATTGTTGTTCATTTTACTCAAATAAACAAAATAAAACCCAGAATAAATCCTGAAAGACAAGAAATGAGCATAAAAGATGCTTCAGCGCTAGTGTTAATGTTACTAAAAGAGGCCAAATTTCTAAAAATATTGCGAAAAACAACCATCTTATTTTTAGAGTGAATGTTTGGGGTGTATAGAAGGCATTTATTTCATTTTTAGAAATTTTAATTTTTCACATTTTTCCATGAAAAGTGCCAATACCCCCCCTTTGGGTTCTAGGTGAAAATCTGACTCGACACAAATCAAACAAAAATGTTTCCATGGTATGTATTGTTGTTCATTTTCATCAAATAAAAAAATAAAACCCATAATAAATCCTGAAAGACAAGAAATGAGCATAAAAGATGCTTCAGCGCTTGTGTTAATGTTACTAAAAGAGGCCAAATTTCTAAAAATATTGCGAAAAACAACAATCTTCTGTTTTAGAGTGAATGTTTGGGGTGTATAGAAGGCATTTATTTCATTTTTAGAAATTTTAATTTTTCACATTTTTCCATGAAAAGTGCCAATACCCCTAGAACCCTTTGGGTTCTAGGTGAAAATCTCACTCGACACAAATCAAACAAAAATGTTTCCATGGTGTGTATTGTTGTTCATTTTCATCAAATAAACAAAATAAAACCCAGAATAAATCCTGAAAGACAAGAAATGAGCATAAAAGATGCTTCAGCGCTAGTGTTAATGTTACTAAAAGAGGCCAAATTTCTAAAAATATTGCGAAAAACAACAATCTTCTGTTTTAGAGTGAATGTTTGGGGTGTATAGAAGGCATTTATTTCATTTTTAGAAATTTTAATTTTTCACATTTTTCCATGAAAAGTGCCAATACCCCCCCTTTGGGTTCTAGGTGAAAATCTCACTCGACACATATCAAACAAAAATGTTTCCATGGTGTGTATTGTTGTTCATTTTCATCAAATAAACAAAATAAAACCCAGAATAAATCCTGAAAGACAAGAAATGAGCAGAAAAGATGCCTCAGCGCTAGTGTTAATGTTACTAAAAGAGGCCAAATTTCTAAAAATATTGCGAAAAACAACAATCTTCTGTTTTAGAGTGAATGTTTGAGGTGTATAGAAGGCATTTATTTCATTTTTATAAATTTTAATTTTTCACATTTTTCCATGAAAAGTGCCAACCCCCCCCTTTGGGTTCTAGGTAAAAATCTCACTCGACACAAATCAAACAAAAATGTTTCCATGGTGTGTATTGTTGTTCATTTTCATCAAATAAACAAAATGAAACCCAGAATAAATCCTGAAAGACAAGAAATGTGCAGAAAAGATGCTTCAGCGCTAGTGTTAATGTTACTAAAAGAGGCCAAATTTCTAAAAATATTGCGAAAAACAACAATCTTCTGTTTTAGAGTGAATGTTTGGGGTGTATAGAAGGCAATTATTTCATTTTTAGAAATTTTAATTTTTCACATTTTTCCATGAAAAGTGCCAATACCCCCCCCTTTGGGTTCTAGGTGAAAATCTCACTCGACCCAAATCAAACAAAAATGTTTCCATGGTGTGTATTGTTGTTCATTTTCATCAAATAAACAAAATAAAACCCAGAATAAATCCTGAAAGACAAGAAATGAGCATAAAAGATGCTTCAGCGCTAGTGTTAATGTTACTTAAAGAGCCCAAATTTCTAAAAATATTGCGAAAAACAACAATATTCTTTTTTAGAGTGAATGTTTGAGGTGTATAGAAGGCATTTATTTCATTTTTAGAAATTTTAATTTTTCACATTTTTCCATGAAAAGTGCCAATACCCCCCCCCTTTGGGTTCTAGGTGAAAATCTCACTCGACACAAATCAAACAAAAATGTTTCCATGGTGTGTATTGATGTTCATTTTCATCAAATAAACAAAATAAAACCCAGAATAAATCCTGAAAGACAAGAAATGAGCATAAAAGATGCCTCAGCGCTAGTGTTTATGTTACTAAAAGAACCCAAATTTCTAAAAATATTGCGAAAATCAACAATCTTTTGTTTTAGAGTGAATGTTTGAGGTGTATAGAAGGCATTTATTTCATTTTTAGAAATTTTAATTTTTCACATTTTTCCATGAAAAGTTCCAATACCCCCCCCGCTTTGGGTTCTAGGTGAAAATCTCACTCGACACAAATCAAACAAAAATGTTTCCATGGTGTGTATTGTTGTTCATTTTCATCAAATAAACAAAATAAAACCCAGAATAAATCCTGAAAGACAAGAAATGAGCAGAAAAGATGCTTCAGCGCTAGTGTTAATGTTACTAAAAGAGCCCAAATTTCTAAAAATATTGCGAAAAACAACAATCTTCTGTGTTTGAGTGAATGTTTGAGGTGTATAGAAGGCATTTATTTCATTTTTAGAAATTTTAATTTTTCACATTTTTCCATTAATGGGCCAATACCCCCCTTTGGGTTCTAGGTGAAAATCTCACTCGACCCAAATCAAACAAAAATGTTTCCATGGTGTGTATTGTTGTTCATTTTCATCAAATAAACAAAATAAAACCCAGAATAAATCCTGAAAGACAAGAAATGAGCATAAAAGATGCTTCAGCGCTAGTGTTAATGTTACTAAAAGAACCCAAATTTCTAAAAATATTGCGAAAAACAACAATATTCTTTTTTAGAGTGAATGTTTGAGGTGTATAGAAGGCATTTATTTCATTTTTAGAAATTTTAATTTTTCACATTTTTCCATGAAAAGTGCCAATACCCCCCCTTTGGGTTCTAGGTGAAAATCTCACTCGACACAAATCAAACAAAAATGTTTCCATGGTGTGTATTGATGTTCATTTTCATCAAATAAACAAAATAAAACCCAGAATAAATCCTGAAAGACAAGAAATGAGCATAAAAGATGCTTCAGCGCTAGTGTTTATGTTACTAAAAGAACCCAAATTTCTAAAAATATTGCGAAAAACAACAATCTTTTGTTTTAGAGTGAATGTTTGAGGTGTATAGAAGGCATTTATTTCATTTTTAGAAATTTTAATTTTTCACATTTTTCCATGAAAAGTTCCAATACCCCCCCCGCTTTGGGTTCTAGGTGAAAATCTCACTCGACACAAATCAAACAAAAATGTTTCCATGGTGTGTATTGTTGTTCATTTTCATCAAATAAACAAAATAAAACCCAGAATAAATCCTGAAAGACAAGAAATGAGCAGAAAAGATGCTTCAGCGCTAGTGTTAATGTTACTAAAAGAGCCCAAATTTCTAAAAATATTGCGAAAAACAACAATCTTCTGTTTTAGAGTGAATGTTTGGGGTGTATAGAAGGCATTTATTTCATTTATAGAAATTTTAATTTTTCACATTTTTCCATGAAAAGTGCCAATACCCCCCTCTTTGGGTTTTAGGTGAAAATCTCACTCGACACAAATCAAACAAAAATGTTTCCATGGTGTGTATTGTTGTTCATTTTCATCAAATAAACAAAATAAAACCCAGAATAAATCCTGAAAGACAAGAAATGAGCATAAAAGATGCTTCAGCGCTTGTGTTAATGTTACTAAAAGAGGCCAAATTTCTAAAAATATTGCGAAAAACAACAATCTTCTGTTTTAGAGTGAATGTTTGGGGTGTATAGAAGGCATTTATTTCATTTTTAGAAATTTTAATTTTTCACATTTTTCCATGAAAAGTGCCAATACCCCCCCCTTTGGGTTCTAGGTGAAAATTTCTCTCAACACAAATCAAACAAAAATGTTTCCATGGTGTGTATTGTTGTTCATTTTCATCAAATAAACAAAATAAAACCCAGAATAAATCCTGAAAGACAAGAAATGAGCAGAAAAGATGCTTCAGCGCTAGTGTTAATGTTACTAAAAGAGGCCAAATTTCTAAAAATATTGCGAAAAAACACAATATTCTGTTTTAGAGTGAATGTTTGGGGTGTATAGAAGGCATTTATTTCATTTTTAGAAATTTTAATTTTTCGCATTTTTCCATGAAAAGTGCCAATACCCCCCCCTTTGGGTTCTAGGTGAAAATCTCACTCGACACAAATCAAACAAAAATGTTTCCATGGTGTGTATTGTTGTTCATTTTCATCAAATAAACAAAATAAAACCCAGAATAAATCCTGAAAGACAAGAAATGAGCATAAAAGATGCTTCAGCGCTAGTGTTAATGTTACTAAAAGAACCCAAATTTCTAAAAATATTGCGAAAAACAACAATCTTCTGTTTTAGAGTGAATGTTTGGGGTGTATAGAAGGCATTTATTTCATTTTTAGAAATTTTAATTTTTCACATTTTTCCATGAAAAGTGCCAATACCCCCCCCTTTGGGTTCTAGGTGAAAATCTCACTCGACACAAATCAAACAAAAATGTTTCCGAGGTGTGTATTGTTGTTCATTTTCATCAAATAAACAAAATAAAACCCAGAATAAATCCTGAAAGACAAGAAATGAGCATAAAAGATGCTTCAGCGCTAGTGTTAATGTTACTAAAAGAGGCCAAATTTCTAAAAATATTGCGAAAAACAACAATCTTCTGTTTTAGAGTGAATGTTTGGGGTGTATAGAAGGCATTTATTTCATTTTTAGAAATTTTAATTTTTCACATTTTTCCATGAAAAGTGCCAATACCCCCCCCTTTGGGTTCTAGGTGAAAATCTCACTCGACACAAATCAAACAAAAATGTTTCCATGGTGTGTATTGTTGTTCATTTTCATCAAATAAACAAAATAAAACCCAGAATAAATCCTGAAAGACAAGAAATGAGCATAAAAGATGCTTCAGCGCAAAGGTTAATGTTACTAAAAGAGCCAAAATTTCTAAAAATATTGCGAAAAACAACAATCTTCCGTTTTAGAGTGAATGTTTGGGGTGTATAGAAGGCATTTATTTCATTTTTAGAAATTTTAATTTTTCACATTTTTCCATGAAAAGTGCCAATACCCCCCCCTTTGGGTTCTAGGTGAAAATCTCACTCGACACAAATCAAACAAAAATGTTTCCATGGTGTGTATTGTTGTTCATTTTCATCAAATAAACAAAATAAAACCCAGAATAAATCCTGAAAGACAAGAAATGAGCATAAAAGATGCTTCAGCGCTAGTGTTAATGTTACTAATAGAACCCAAATTTCTAAAAATATTGCGAAAAACAACAATCTTCTGTTTTAGAGTGAATGTTTGAGGTGTATAGAAGGCATTTATTACATTTTTAGAAATTTTAATTTTTCACATTTTTCCATGAAAAGTGCCAATACCCCCCCCTTTGGGTTCTAGGTGAAAATCTCACTCGACACAAATCAAACAAAAATGTTTCCATGGTGTGTATTGTTGTTCATTTTCATCAAATAAACAAAATAAAACCCAGAATAAATCCTGAAAGACAAGAAATGAGCATAAAAGATGCTTCAGCGCAAAGGTTAATGTTACTAAAAGAGCCAAAATTTCTAAAAATATTGCGAAAAACAACAATCTTCTGTTTTAGAGTGAATGTTTGGGGTGTATAGAAGGCATTTATTTCATTTTTAGAAATTTTAATTTTTCACATTTTTCCATGAAAAGTGCCAATACCCCCCCCTTTGGGTTCTAAGTGAAAATCTCACTCGACACAAATCAAACAAAAATGTTTCCATGGTGTGTATTGTTGTTCATTTTCATCAAATAAACAAAATAAAACCCAGAATAAATCCTGAAAGACAAGAAATGAGCAGAAAAGATGCTTCAGCGTTAGTGTTAATGTTACTAAAAGAGGCCAAATTTCTAAAAATATTGCGAAAAACAACAATCTTCTGTTTTAGAGTGAATATTTGAGGTGTATAGAAGGCATTTATTTCATTTATAGAAATTTTAATTTTTCACATTTTTCCATGAAAAGTGCCAATACCCCCCCCTTTGGGTTCTAGGTGAAAATCTCACTCGACACAAATCAAACAAAAATGTTTCCATGGTGTGTATTGTTGTTCATTTTCATCAAATAAACAAAATAAAACCCAGAATAAATCCTGAAAGAAAAGAAATGAGCAGAAAAGATGCTTCAGCGCTAGTATTAATGTTACTAAAAGAGGCCAAATTTCTAAAAATATTGCGAAAAACAACAATCTTCTGTTTTAGAGTGAATGTTTGGGGTGTATAGAAGGCATTTATTTCATTTTTAGAAATTTTAATTTTTCACATTTTTCCATGAAAAGTGCCAATACCCCCCCCTTTGGGTTCTAGGTGAAAATCTCACTCGACACAAATCAAACAAAAATGTTTCCATGGTGTGTATTGTTGTTCATTTTCATCAAATAAACAAAATAAAACCCAGAATAAATCCTGAAAGACAAGATATGAGCATAAAAGATGCTTCAGCGCTAGTGTTAATGTTACTAAAAGAACCCAAATTTCTAAAAATATTGCGAAAAACAACAATCTTCTGTTTTAGAGTGAATGTTTGGGGTGTATGGAAGGCATTTATTTCATTTTTAGAATTTTTAAATTTTCACATTTTTCCATGAAAAGTGCCAATACCCCCCCCTTTGGGTTCTAGGTGAAAATCTCACTCGACACAAATCAAACAAAAATGTGTCCATGGTGTGTATTGTTGTTCATTTTCATCAAATAAACAAAATAAAACCCAGAATAAATCCTGAAAGACAAGAAATGAGCATAAAAGATGCTTCAGCGCTAGTGTTAATGTTACTAATAGAACCCAAATTTCTAAAAATATTGCGAAAAACAACAATCTTCTGTTTTAGAGTGAATGTTTGAGGTGTATAGAAGGCATTTATTACATTTTTAGAAATTTTAATTTTTCACATTTTTCCATGAAAAGTGCCAATACCCCCCCCTTTGGGTTCTAGGTGAAAATCTCACTCGACACAAATCAAACAAAAATGTTTCCATGGTGTGTATTGTTGTTCATTTTCATCAAATAAACAAAATAAAACCCAGAATAAATCCTGAAAGACAAGAAATGAGCATAAAAGATGCTTCAGCGCAAAGGTTAATGTTACTAAAAGAGCCAAAATTTCTAAAAATATTGCGAAAAACAACAATCTTCTGTTTTAGAGTGAATGTTTGGGGTGTATAGAAGGCATTTATTTCATTTTTAGAAATTTTAATTTTTCACATTTTTCCATGAAAAGTGCCAATACCCCCCCCTTTGGGTTCTAGGTGAAAATCTCACTCGACACAAATCAAACAAAAATGTTTCCATGGTGTGTATTGTTGTTCATTTTCATCAAATAAACAAAATAAAACCCAGAATAAATCCTGAAAGACAAGAAATGAGCAGAAAAGATGCTTCAGCGTTAGTGTTAATGTTACTAAAAGAGGCCAAATTTCTAAAAATATTGCGAAAAACAACAATCTTCTGTTTTAGAGTGAATATTTGAGGTGTATAGAAGGCATTTATTTCATTTATAGAAATTTTAATTTTTCACATTTTTCCATGAAAAGTGCCAATACCCCCCCTTTGGGTTCTAGGTGAAAATCTCACTCGACACAAATCAAACAAAAATGTTTCCATGGTGTGTATTGTTGTTCATTTTCATCAAATAAACAAAATAAAACCCAGAATAAATCCTGAAAGAAAAGAAATGAGCAGAAAAGATGCTTCAGCGCTAGTATTAATGTTACTAAAAGAGGCCAAATTTCTAAAAATATTGCGAAAAACAACAATCTTCTGTTTTAGAGTGAATGTTTGGGGTGTATAGAAGGCATTTATTTCATTTTTAGAAATTTTAATTTTTCACATTTTTCCATGAAAAGTGCCAATACCCCCCCCTTTGGGTTCTAGGTGAAAATCTCACTCGACACAAATCAAACAAAAATGTTTCCATGGTGTGTATTGTTGTTCATTTTACTCAAATAAACAAAATAAAACCCAGAATAAATCCTGAAAGACAAGAAATGAGCATAAAAGATGCTTCAGCGCTAGTGTTAATGTTACTAAAAGAGGCCAAATTTCTAAAAATATTGCGAAAAACAACCATCTTATTTTTAGAGTGAATGTTTGGGGTGTATAGAAGGCATTTATTTCATTTTTAGAAATTTTAATTTTTCACATTTTTCCATGAAAAGTGCCAATACCCCCCCCTTTGGGTTCTAGGTGAAAATCTCACTCGACACAAATCAAACAAAAATGTTTCCATGGTGTGTATTGTTGTTCATTTTCATCAAATAAACAAAATAAAACCCAGAATAAATCCTGAAAGACAAGAAATGAGCATAAAAGATGCTTCAGCGCTTGTGTTAATGTTACTAAAAGAGGCCAAATTTCTAAAAATATTGCGAAAAACAACAATCTTCTGTTTTAGAGTGAATGTTTGGGGTGTATAGAAGGCATTTATTTCATTTTTAGAAATTTTAATTTTTCACATTTTTCCATGAAAAGTGCCAATACCCCCCCCTTTGGGTTCTAGGTGAAAATCTCACTCGACACAAATCAAACAAAAATGTTTCCATGGTGTGTATTGTTGTTCATTTTCATCAAATAAACAAAATAAAACCCAGAATAAATCCTGAAAGACAAGAAATGAGCATAAAAGATGCTTCAGCGCAAAGGTTAATGTTACTAAAAGAGCCAAAATTTCTAAAAATATTGCGAAAAACAACAATCTTCTGTTTTAGAGTGAATGTTTGGGGTGTATAGAAGGCATTTATTTCATTTTTAGAAATTTTAAATTTTCACATTTTTCCATGAAAAGTGCCAATACCCCCCCCTTTGGGTTCTAGGTGAAAATCTCACTCGACACAAATCAAACAAAAATGTTTCCATGGTGTGTATTGTTGTTCATTTTCATCAAATAAACAAAATAAAACCCAGAATAAATCCTGAAAGACAAGAAATGAGCAGAAAAGATGCTTCAGCGTTAGTGTTAATGTTACTAAAAGAGGCCAAATTTCTAAAAATATTGCGAAAAACAACAATCTTCTGTTTTAGAGTGAATATTTGAGGTGTATAGAAGGCATTTATTTCATTTATAGAAATTTTAATTTTTCACATTTTTCCATGAAAAGTGCCAATACCCCCCCCTTTGGGTTCTAGGTGAAAATCTCACTCGACACAAATCAAACAAAAATGTTTCCATGGTGTGTATTGTTGTTCATTTTCATCAAATAAACAAAATAAAACCCAGAATAAATCCTGAAAGACAAGAAATGAGCAGAAAAGATGCTTCAGCGCAAAGGTTAATGTTACTAAAAGAGCCAAAATTTCTAAAAATATTGCGAAAAACAACAATCTTCTGTTTTAGAGTGAATGTTTGGGGTGTATAGAAGGCATTTATTTCATTTTTAGAAATTTTAATTTTTCACATTTTTCCATGAAAAGTGCCAATACCCCCCCCTTTGGGTTCTAGGTGAAAATCTCACTCGACACAAATCAAACAAAAATGTTTCCATGGTGTGTATTGTTGTTCATTTTCATCAAATAAACAAAATAAAACCCAGAATAAATCCTGAAAGACAAGAAATGAGCATAAAAGATGCTTGAGCGCAAAGGTTAATGTTACTAAAAGAGCCAAAATTTCTAAAAATATTGCGAAAAACAACAATCTTCTGTTTTAGAGTGAATGTTTGGGGTGTATAGAAGGCATTTATTTCATTTTTAGAAATTTTAATTTTTCACATTTTTCCATGAAAAGTGCCAATACCCCCCCCTTTGGGTTCTAGGTGAAAATCTCACTCGACACAAATCAAACAAAAATGTTTCCATGGTGTGTATTGTTGTTCATTTTCATCAAATAAAAAAATAAAACCCATAATAAATCCTGAAAGACAAGAAATGAGCATAAAAGATGCTTCAGCGCTTGTGTTAATGTTACTAAAAGAGGCCAAATTTCTAAAAATATTGCGAAAAACAACAATCTTCTGTTTTAGAGTGAATGTTTGGGGTGTATAGAAGGCATTTATTTCATTTTTAGAAATTTTAATTTTTCACATTTTTCCATGAAAAGTGCCAATACCCCTAGAACCCTTTGGGTTCTAGGTGAAAATCTCACTCGACACAAATCAAACAAAAATGTTTCCATGGTGTGTATTGTTGTTCATTTTCATCAAATAAACAAAATAAAACCCAGAATAAATCCTGAAAGACAAGAAATGAGCATAAAAGATGCTTCAGCGCTAGTGTTAATGTTACTAAAAGAGGCCAAATTTCTAAAAATATTGCGAAAAACAACAATCTTCTGTTTTAGAGTGAATGTTTGGGGTGTATAAAAGGCATTTATTTCATTTATAGAAATTTTAATTTTTCACATTTTTCCATGAAAAGTGCCAATACCCCCTTTGGGTTCTAGGTGAAAATCTCACTCGACACAAATCAAACAAAAATGTTTCCATGGTGTGTATTGTTGTTCATTTTCATCAAATAAACAAAATAAAACCCAGAATAAATCCTGAAAGACAAGAAATGAGCAGAAAAGATGCCTCAGCGCTAGTGTTAATGTTACTAAAAGAGGCCAAATTTCTAAAAATATTGCGAAAAACAACAATCTTCTGTTTTAGAGTGAATGTTTGAGGTGTATAGAAGGCATTTATTTCATTTTTATAAATTTTAATTTTTCACATTTTTCCATGAAAAGTGCCAATACCCCCCCCTTTGGGTTCTAGGTGAAAATCTCACTCGACACAAATCAAACAAAAATGTTTCCATGGTGTGTATTGTTGTTCATTTTCATCAAATAAACAAAATGAAACCCAGAATAAATCCTGAAAGACAAGAAATGTGCAGAAAAGATGCTTCAGCGCTAGTGTTAATGTTACTAAAAGAGGCCAAATTTCTAAAAATATTGCGAAAAACAACAATCTTCTGTTTTAGAGTGAATGTTTGGGGTGTATAGAAGGCATTTATTTCATTTTTAGAAATTTTAATTTTTCACATTTTTCCATGAAAAGTGCCAATACCCCCCCCTTTGGGTTCTAGGTGAAAATCTCACTCGACCCAAATCAAACAAAAATGTTTCCATGGTGTGTATTGTTGTTCATTTTCATCAAATAAACAAAATAAAACCCAGAATAAATCCTGAAAGACAAGAAATGAGCATAAAAGATGCTTCAGCGCTAGTGTTAATGTTACTTAAAGAGCCCAAATTTCTTTAAATATTGCGAAAAACAACAATATTCTTTTTTAGAGTGAATGTTTGAGGTGTATAGAAGGCATTTATTTCATTTTTAGAAATTTTAATTTTTCACATTTTTCCATGAAAAGTGCCAATACCCCCCCCTTTGGGTTCTAGGTGAAAATCTCACTCGACACAAATCAAACAAAAATGTTTCCATGGTGTGTATTGATGTTCATTTTCATCAAATAAACAAAATAAAACCCAGAATAAATCCTGAAAGACAAGAAATGAGCATAAAAGATGCTTCAGCGCTAGTGTTTATGTTACTAAAAGAACCCAAATTTCTAAAAATATTGCGAAAAACAACAATCTTTTGTTTTAGAGTGAATGTTTGAGGTGTATAGAAGGCATTTATTTCATTTTTAGAAATTTTAATTTTTCACATTTTTCCATGAAAAGTTCCAATACCCCTTGTTAACTCCTCCCCCCCCGCTTTGGGTTCTAGGTGAAAATCTCATTCGACACAAATCAAACAAAAATGTTTCCATGGTGTGTATTGTTGTTCATTTTCATCAAATAAACAAAATAAAACCCAGAATAAATCCTGAAAGACAAGAAATGAGCAGAAAAGATGCTTCAGCGCTAGTGTTAATGTTACTAAAAGAGCCCAAATTTCTAAAAATATTGCGAAAAACAACAATCTTCTGTTTTAGAGTGAATGTTTGAGGTGTATAGAAGGCATTTATTTCATTTTTAGAAATTTTAATTTTTCACATTTTTCCATTAAAGGGCCAATACCCCCCTTTGGGTTCTAGGTGAAAATCTCACTCGACCCAAATCAAACAAAAATGTTTCCATGGTGTGTATTGTTGTTCATTTTCATCAAATAAACAAAATAAAACCCAGAATAAATCCTGAAAGACAAGAAATGAGCATAAAAGATGCTTCAGCGCTAGTGTTAATGTTACTAAAAGAACCCAAATTTCTAAAAATATTGCGAAAAACAACAATATTCTTTTTTAGAGTGAATGTTTGAGGTGTATAGAAGGCATTTATTTCATTTTTAGAAATTTTAATTTTTCACATTTTTCCATGAAAAGTGCCAATACCCCCCCCTTTGGGTTCTAGGTGAAAATCTCACTCGACACAAATCAAACAAAAATGTTTCCATGGTGTGTATTGATGTTCATTTTCATCAAATAAACAAAATAAAACCCAGAATAAATCCTGAAAGACAAGAAATGAGCATAAAAGATGCTTCAGCGCTAGTGTTTATGTTACTAAAAGAACCCAAATTTCTAAAAATATTGCGAAAAACAACAATCTTTTGTTTTAGAGTGAATGTTTGAGGTGTATAGAAGGCATTTATTTCATTTTTAGAAATTTTAATTTTTCACATTTTTCCATGAAAAGTTCCAATACCCCCCCCGCTTTGGGTTCTAGGTGAAAATCTCACTCGACACAAATCAAACAAAAATGTTTCCATGGTGTGTATTGTTGTTCATTTTCATCAAATAAACAAAATAAAACCCAGAATAAATCCTGAAAGACAAGAAATGAGGAGAAAAGATGCTTCAGCGCTAGTGTTAATGTTACTAAAAGAGCCCAAATTTCTAAAAATATTGCGAAAAACAACAATCTTCTGTTTTAGAGTGAATGTTTGAGGTGTATAGAAGGCATTTATTTCATTTTTAGAAATTTTAATTTTTCACATTTTTCCATTAAGGGGCCAATACCCCCCTTTGGGTTTCCAGGTGAAAATCTCACTCGACACAAATCAAACAAAAATGTTTCCATGGTGTGTATTGTTGTTCATTTTCATCAAATAAACAAAATAAAACCCAGAATAAATCCTGAAAGACAAGAAATGAGCATAAAAGATGCTTCAGCGCTAGTGTTAATGTTACTAAAAGAACCCAAATTTCTAAAAATATTGCGAAAAACAACAATCTTCTGTTTTAGAGTGAATGTTTGGGGTGTATAGAAGGCATTTATTTCATTTTTAGAAATTTTAATTTTTCACATTTTTCCATGAAAAGTGCCAATACCCCCCCCTTTGTGTTCTAGGTTAAAATCTCACTCGACACAAATCAAACAAAAATGTTTCCATGGTGTGTATTGTTGTTCATTTTCATCAAATAAACAAAATAAAACCCAGAATAAATCCTGAAAGACAAGAAATGAGCATAAAAGATGCTTCAGCGCTAGTGTTAATGTTACTAAAAGAACCCAAATTTCTAAAAATATTGCGAAAAACAACAATCTTCTGTTTTAGAGTGAATGTTTGGGGTGTATAGAAGGCATTTATTTCATTTTTAGAAATTTTAATTTTTCACATTTTTCCATGAAAAGTGCCAATACCCCCCCCTTTGGGTTCTACGTTAAAATCTCACTCGACACAAATCAAACAAAAATGTTTCCATGGTGTGTATTGTTGTTCATTTTCATCAAATAAACAAAATAAAACCCAGAATAAATCCTGAAAGACAAGAAATGAGCATAAAAGATGCTTCAGCGCTAGTGTTAATGTTACTAAAAGAGGCCAAATTTCTAAAAATATTGCGAAAAACAACAATCTTCTGTTTTAGAGTGAATGTTTGGGGTGTATAGAAAGCATTTATTTCATTTTTAGAAATTTTAATTTTTCACATTTTTCCATGAAAAGTGCCAATACCCCTAGAACCCTTTGGGTTCTAGGTGAAAATCTCACTCGACACAAATCAAACAAAAATGTTTCCATGGTGTGTATTGTTGTTCATTTTCATCAAATAAACAAAATAAAACCCAGAATAAATCCTGAAAGACAAGAAATGAGCAGAAAAGATGCTTCAGCGTTAGTGTTAATGTTACTAAAAGAGGCCAAATTTCTAAAAATATTGCGAAAAACAACAATCTTCTGTTTTAGAGTGAATATTTGAGGTGTATAGAAGGCATTTATTTCATTTATAGAAATTTTAATTTTTCACATTTTTCCATGAAAAGTGCCAATACCCCCCCCTTTGGGTTCTAGGTGAAAATCTCACTCGACACAAATCAAACAAAAATGTTTTCATGGTGTGTATTGTTGTTCATTTTCATCAAATAAACAAAATGAAACCCAGAATAAATCCTGAAAGACAAGAAATGAGCATAAAAGATGCTTCAGCGCTAGTGTTAATGTTACTAAAAGAGCCCAAATTTCTAAAAATATTGCGAAAAACAACAATCTTCTTTTTTAGAGTGAATGTTTGAGGTGTATAGAAGGCATTTATTTCATTTTTAGAAATTTTAATTTTTCACATTTTTCCATGAAAAGTTCCAATACCCCCCCCTTTGGGTTCTAGGTGAAAATCTCACTCGACACAAATCAAACAAAAATGTTTCCATGGTGTGTATTGTTGTTCATTTTCATCAAATAAACAAAATAAAACCCAGAATAAATCCTGAAAGACAAGAAATGAGCATAAAAGATGCTTCAGCGCTAGTGTTAATGTTACTAAAAGAGGCCAAATTTCTAAAAATATTGCGAAAAACAACAATCTTCTGTTTTAGAGTGAATGTTTGGGGTGTATAGAAGGCATTTATTTCATTTATAGAAATTTTAATTTTTCACATTTTTCCATGAAAAGTGCCAATACCCCCCCCCCTTTGGGTTCTAGGTGAAAATCTCACTCGACACAAATCAAACAAAAATGTTTCCATGGTGTGTATTGTTGTTCATTTTCATCAAATAAACAAAATAAAACCCAGAATAAATCCTGAAAGACAAGAAATGAGCATAAAAGATGCTTCAGCGCTAGTGTTAATGTTACTAAAAGAACCCAAATTTCTAAAAATATTGCGAAAAACAACAATCTTCTGTTTTAGAGTGAATGTTTGGGGTGTATAGAAGGCATTTATTTCATTTTTAGAAATTTTAATTTTTCACATTTTTCCATGAAAAGTGCCAATACCCCCCCCTTTGGGTTCTAGGTTAAAATCTCACTCGACACAAATCAAACAAAAATGTTTCCATGGTGTGTATTGTTGTTCATTTTCATCAAATAAACAAAATAAAACCCAGAATAAATCCTGAAAGACAAGAAATGAGCAGAAAAGATGCTTCAGCGCTAGTGTTAATGTTACTAAAAGAACCCAAATTTCTAAAAATATTGCGAAAAACAACAATCTTCTGTTTTAGAGTGAATGTCTGGGGTGTATAGAAGGCATTTATTTCATTTTTAGAAATTTTAATTTTTCACATTTTTCCATGAAAAGTGCCAATACCCCCCCCTTTGGGTTCTAAGTTAAAATCTCACTCGACACAAATCAAACAAAAATGTTTCCATGGTGTGTATTGTTGTTCATTTTCATCAAATAAACAAAATAAAACCCAGAATAAATCCTGAAAGATAAGAAATGAGCATAAAAGATGCTTCAGCGCTAGTGTTAATGTTACTAAAAGAACCCAAATTTCTAAAAATATTGCGAAAAACAACAATCTTCTGTTTTAGAGTGAATGTTTGGGGTGTATAGAAGGCATTTATTTCATTTATAGAAATTTTAATTTTTCACATTTTTCCATGAAAAGTGCCAATACCCCCCCTTTGGGTTCTAGGTGAAAATCTCACTCGACACAAATCAAACAAAAATGTTTCCATGGTGTGTATTGTTGTTCATTTTCATCAAATAAACAAAATAAAACCCAGAATAAATCCTGAAAGACAAGAAATGAGCATAAAAGATGCTTCAGCGCTAGTGTTAATGTTACTAAAAGAACCCAAATTTCTAAAAATATTGCGAAAAACAACAATCTTCTGTTTTAGAGTGAATGTTTGGGGTGTATAGAAGGCATTTATTTCATTTTTAGAAATTTTAATTTTTCACATTTTTCCATGAAAAGTGCCAATACCCCCCCCTTTGGGTTCTAGGTTAAAATCTCACTCGACACAAATCAAACAAAAATGTTTCCATGGTGTGTATTGTTGTTCATTTTCATCAAATAAACAAAATAAAACCCAGAATAAATCCTGAAAGACAAGAAATGAGCATAAAAGATGCTTCAGCGCTAGTGTTAATGTTACTAAAAGAGGCCAAATTTCTAAAAATATTGCGAAAAACAACAATCTTCTGTTTTAGAGTGAATGTTTGGGGTGTATAGAAAGCATTTATTTCATTTTTAGAAATTTTAATTTTTCACATTTTTCCATGAAAAGTGCCAATACCCCCCCCTTTGGGTTCTAGGTTAAAATCTCACTCGACACAAATCAAACAAAAATGTTTCCATGGTGTGTATTGTTCATTTTCATCAAATAAACAAAATAAAACCCAGAATAAATCCTGAAAGACAAGAAATGAGCATAAAAGATGCTTCAGCGCTAGTGTTAATGTTACTAAAAGAGGCCAAATTTCTAAAAATATTGCGAAAAACAACAATCTTCTGTTTTAGAGTGAATGTTTGGGGTGTATAGAAGGCATTTATTTCATTTTTAGAAATTTTAATTTTTCACATTTTTCCATGAAAAGTGCCAATACCCCCCCCTTTGTGTTCTAGGTTAAAATCTCACTCGACACAAATCAAACAAAAATGTTTCCATGGTGTGTATTGTTGTTCATTTTCATCAAATAAACAAAATAAAACCCAGAATAAATCCTGAAAGACAAGAAATGAGCATAAAAGATGCTTCAGCGCTAGTGTTAATGTTACTAAAAGAACCCAAATTTCTAAAAATATTGCGAAAAACAACAATCTTCTGTTTTAGAGTGAATGTTTGGGGTGTATAGAAGGCATTTATTTCATTTTTAGAAATTTTAATTTTTCACATTTTTCCATGAAAAGTGCCAATACCCCCCCCTTTGGGTTCTACGTTAAAATCTCACTCGACACAAATCAAACAAAAATGTTTCCATGGTGTGTATTGTTGTTCATTTTCATCAAATAAACAAAATAAAACCCAGAATAAATCCTGAAAGACAAGAAATGAGCATAAAAGATGCTTCAGCGCTAGTGTTAATGTTACTAAAAGAACCCAAATTTCTAAAAATATTGCGAAAAACAACAATCTTCTGTTTTAGAGTGAATGTTTGGGGTGTAAAGAAGGCATTTATTTCATTTTTAGAAATTTTAATTTTTCACATTTTTCCATGAAAAGTGCCAATACCCCCCCCTTTGGGTTCTAGGTTAAAATCTCACTCGACACAAATCAAACAAAAATGTTTCCATGGTGTGTATTGTTGTTCATTTTCATCAAATAAACAAAATAAAACCCAGAATAAATCCTGAAAGACAAGAAATGAGCATAAAAGATGCTTCAGCGCTAGTGTTAATGTTACTAAAAGAACCCAAATTTCTAAAAATATTGCGAAAAACAACAATCTTCTGTTTTAGAGTGAATGTTTGGGGTGTATAGAAGGCATTTATTTCATTTTTAGAAATTTTAATTTTTCACATTTTTCCATTAAAGGGCCAATACCCCCCTTTGGGTTCTAGGTGAAAATCTCACTCGACCCAAATCAAACAAAAATGTTTCCATGGTGTGTATTGTTGTTCATTTTCATCAAATAAACAAAATAAAACCCAGAATAAATCCTGAAAGACAAGAAATGAGCATAAAAGATGCTTCAGCGCTAGTGTTAATGTTACTAAAAGAACCCAAATTTCTAAAAATATTGCGAAAAACAACAATATTCTTTTTTAGAGTGAATGTTTGAGGTGTATAGAAGGCATTTATTTCATTTTTAGAAATTTTAATTTTTCACATTTTTCCATGAAAAGTGCCAATACCCCCCCCTTTGGGTTCTAGGTGAAAATCTCACTCGACACAAATCAAACAAAAATGTTTCCATGGTGTGTATTGATGTTCATTTTCATCAAATAAACAAAATAAAACCCAGAATAAATCCTGAAAGACAAGAAATGAGCATAAAAGATGCTTCAGCGCTAGTGTTTATGTTACTAAAAGAACCCAAATTTCTAAAAATATTGCGAAAAACAACAATCTTTTGTTTTAGAGTGAATGTTTGAGGTGTATAGAAGGCATTTATTTCATTTATAGAAATTTTAATTTTTCACATTTTTCCATGAAAAGTGCCAATACCCCCCCTTTGGGTTCTAGGTGAAAATCTCACTCGACACAAATCAAACAAAAATGTTTCCATGGTGTGTATTGTTGTTCATTTTCATCAAATAAACAAAATAAAACCCAGAATAAATCCTGAAAGACAAGAAATGAGCATAAAAGATGCTTCAGCGCTAGTGTTAATGTTACTAAAAGAACCCAAATTTCTAAAAATATTGCGAAAAACAACAATCTTCTGTTTTAGAGTGAATGTTTGGGGTGTATAGAAGGCATTTATTTCATTTTTAGAAATTTTAATTTTTCACATTTTTCCATGAAAAGTGCCAATACCCCCCCCTTTGGGTTCTAGGTTAAAATCTCACTCGACACAAATCAAACAAAAATGTTTCCATGGTGTGTATTGTTGTTCATTTTCATCAAATAAACAAAATAAAACCCAGAATAAATCCTGAAAGACAAGAAATGAGCATAAAAGATGCTTCAGCGCTAGTGTTAATGTTACTAAAAGAGGCCAAATTTCTAAAAATATTGCGAAAAACAACAATCTTCTGTTTTAGAGTGAATGTTTGGGGTGTATAGAAAGCATTTATTTCATTTTTAGAAATTTTAATTTTTCACATTTTTCCATGAAAAGTGCCAATACCCCCCCCTTTGGGTTCTAGGTTAAAATCTCACTCGACACAAATCAAACAAAAATGTTTCCATGGTGTGTATTGTTCATTTTCATCAAATAAACAAAATAAAACCCAGAATAAATCCTGAAAGACAAGAAATGAGCATAAAAGATGCTTCAGCGCTAGTGTTAATGTTACTAAAAGAGGCCAAATTTCTAAAAATATTGCGAAAAACAACAATCTTCTGTTTTAGAGTGAATGTTTGGGGTGTATAGAAGGCATTTATTTCATTTATAGAAATTTTAATTTTTCACATTTTTCCATGAAAAGTGCCAATACCCCCCCCCCTTTGGGTTCTAGGTGAAAATCTCATTCGACAAAAATCAAACAAAAATGTTTCCATGGTGTGTATTGTTGTTCATTTTCATCAAATAAACAAAATAAAACCCAGAATAAATCCTGAAAGACAAGAAATGAGCATAAAAGATGCTTCAGCGCTAGTGTAAATGTTACTAAAAGAACCCAAATTTCTAAAAATATTGCGAAAAACAACAATCTTCTGTTTTAGAGTGAATGTTTGGGGTGTATAGAAGGCATTTATTTCAT
Organism: Hetaerina americana; assembly: GCF_022747635.1. Taxonomy (NCBI): domain Eukaryota; kingdom Metazoa; phylum Arthropoda; class Insecta; order Odonata; family Calopterygidae; genus Hetaerina; species Hetaerina americana. The sequence continues at coordinate 627,368 of NW_027286559.1, forward strand.
TTTTAGAAATTTTAATTTTTCACATTTTTCCATGAAAAGTGCCAATACCCCTAGAACCCTTTGGGTTCTAGGTGAAAATCTCACTCGACACAAATCAAACAAAAATGTTTCCATGGTGTGTATTGTTGTTCATTTTCATCAAATAAACAAAATAAAACCCAGAATAAATCCTGAAAGACAAGAAATGAGCATAAAAGATGCTTCAGCGCTAGTGTTAATGTTACTAAAAGAGGCCAAATTTCTAAAAATATTGCGAAAAACAACAATCTTCTGTTTTAGAGTGAATGTTTGGGGTGTATAGAAGGCATTTATTTCATTTTTAGAAATTTTAATTTTTCACATTTTTCCATGAAAAGTGCCAATACCCCCCCCTTTGTGTTCTAGGTTAAAATCTCACTCGACACAAATCAAACAAAAATGTTTCCATGGTGTGTATTGTTGTTCATTTTCATCAAATAAACAAAATAAAACCCAGAATAAATCCTGAAAGACAAGAAATGAGCATAAAAGATGCTTCAGCGCTAGTGTTAATGTTACTAAAAGAACCCAAATTTCTAAAAATATTGCGAAAAACAACAATCTTCTGTTTTAGAGTGAATGTTTGGGGTGTATAGAAGGCATTTATTTCATTTTTAGAAATTTTAATTTTTCACATTTTTCCATTAAAGGGCCAATACCCCCCTTTGGGTTCTAGGTGAAAATCTCACTCGACCCAAATCAAACAAAAATGTTTCCATGGTGTGTATTGTTGTTCATTTTCATCAAATAAACAAAATAAAACCCAGAATAAATCCTGAAAGACAAGAAATGAGCATAAAAGATGCTTCAGCGCTAGTGTTAATGTTACTAAAAGAACCCAAATTTCTAAAAATATTGCGAAAAACAACAATATTCTTTTTTAGAGTGAATGTTTGAGGTGTATAGAAGGCATTTATTTCATTTTTAGAAATTTTAATTTTTCACATTTTTCCATGAAAAGTGCCAATACCCCCCCCTTTGGGTTCTAGGTGAAAATCTCACTCGACACAAATCAAACAAAAATGTTTCCATGGTGTGTATTGATGTTCATTTTCATCAAATAAACAAAATAAAACCCAGAATAAATCCTGAAAGACAAGAAATGAGCATAAAAGATGCTTCAGCGCTAGTGTTTATGTTACTAAAAGAACCCAAATTTCTAAAAATATTGCGAAAAACAACAATCTTTTGTTTTAGAGTGAATGTTTGAGGTGTATAGAAGGCATTTATTTCATTTTTAGAAATTTTAATTTTTCACATTTTTCCATGAAAAGTTCCAATACCCCCCCCGCTTTGGGTTCTAGGTGAAAATCTCACTCGACACAAATCAAACAAAAATGTTTCCATGGTGTGTATTGTTGTTCATTTTCATCAAATAAACAAAATAAAACCCAGAATAAATCCTGAAAGACAAGAAATGAGCAGAAAAGATGCTTCAGCGCTAGTGTTAATGTTACTAAAAGAGCCCAAATTTCTAAAAATATTGCGAAAAACAACAATCTTCTGTTTTAGAGTGAATGTTTGAGGTGTATAGAAGGCATTTATTTCATTTTTAGAAATTTTAATTTTTCACATTTTTCCATTAAAGGGCCAATACCCCCCTTTGGGTTTCCAGGTGAAAATCTCACTCGACACAAATCAAACAAAAATGTTTCCATGGTGTGTATTGTTGTTCATTTTCATCAAATAAACAAAATAAAACCCAGAATAAATCCTGAAAGACAAGAAATGAGCATAAAAGATGCTTCAGCGCAAAGGTTAATGTTACTAAAAGAGCCAAAATTTCTAAAAATATTGCGAAAAACAACAATCTTCTGTTTTAGAGTGAATGTTTGGGGTGTATAGAAGGCATTTATTTCATTTTTAGAAATTTTAATTTTTCACATTTTTCCATGAAAAGTGCCAATACCCCCCCCTTTGGGTTCTAGGTGAAAATCTCACTCGACACAAATCAAACAAAAATGTTTCCATGGTGTGTATTGTTGTTCATTTTCATCAAATAAACAAAATAAAACCCAGAATAAATCCTGAAAGACAAGAAATGAGCAGAAAAGATGCTTCAGCGCTAGTATTAATGTTACTAAAAGAGGCCAAATTTCTAAAAATATTGCGAAAAACAACAATCTTCTGTTTTAGAGTGAATGTTTGGGGTGTATAGAAGGCATTTATTTCATTTTTAGAAATTTTAATTTTTCACATTTTTCCATGAAAAGTGCCAATACCCCCCCTTTGGGTTCTAGGTGAAAATCTCACTCGACACAAATCAAACAAAAATGTTTCCATGGTGTGTATTGTTGTTAATTTTACTCAAATAAACAAAATAAAACCCAGAATAAATCCTGAAAGACAAGAAATGAGCATAAAAGATGCTTCAGCGCTAGTGTTAATGTTACTAAAAGAACCCAAATTTCTAAAAATATTGCGAAAAACAACAATCTTCTGTTTTAGAGTGAATGTCTGGGGTGTATAGAAGGCATTTATTTCATTTTTAGAAATTTTAATTTTTCACATTTTTCCATGAAAAGTGCCAATACCCCCCCCTTTGGGTTCTAAGTTAAAATCTCACTCGACACAAATCAAACAAAAATGTTTCCATGGTGTGTATTGTTGTTCATTTTCATCAAATAAACAAAATAAAACCCAGAATAAATCCTGAAAGATAAGAAATGAGCATAAAAGATGCTTCAGCGCTAGTGTTAATGTTACTAAAAGAACCCAAATTTCTAAAAATATTGCGAAAAACAACAATCTTCTGTTTTAGAGTGAATGTTTGGGGTGTATAGAAGGCATTTATTTCATTTATAGAAATTTTAATTTTTCACATTTTTCCATGAAAAGTGCCAATACCCCCCCTTTGGGTTCTAGGTGAAAATCTCACTCGACACAAATCAAACAAAAATGTTTCCATGGTGTGTATTGTTGTTCATTTTCATCAAATAAACAAAATAAAACCCAGAATAAATCCTGAAAGACAAGAAATGAGCATAAAAGATGCTTCAGCGCTAGTGTTAATGTTACTAAAAGAGGCCAAATTTCTAAAAATATTGCGAAAAACAACAATCTTCTGTTTTAGAGTGAATGTTTGGGGTGTATAGAAGGCATTTATTTCATTTATAGAAATTTTAATTTTTCACATTTTTCCATGAAAAGTGCCAATACCCCCCCCCCCTTTGGGTTCTAGGTGAAAATCTCACTCGACACAAATCAAACAAAAATGTTTCCATGGTGTGTATTGTTGTTCATTTTCATCAAATAAACAAAATAAAACCCAGAATAAATCCTGAAAGACAAGAAATGAGCATAAAAGATGCTTCAGCGCTAGTGTTAATGTTACTAAAAGAACCCAAATTTCTAAAAATATTGCGAAAAACAACAATCTTCTGTTTTAGAGTGAATGTTTGGGGTGTATAGAAGGCATTTATTTCATTTTTAGAAATTTTAATTTTTCACATTTTTCCATGAAAAGTGCCAATACCCCCCCCTTTGGGTTCTAGGTTAAAATCTCACTCGACACAAATCAAACAAAAATGTTTCCATGGTGTGTATTGTTGTTCATTTTCATCAAATAAACAAAATAAAACCCAGAATAAATCCTGAAAGACAAGAAATGAGCAGAAAAGATGCTTCAGCGCTAGTGTTAATGTTACTAAAAGAACCCAAATTTCTAAAAATATTGCGAAAAACAACAATATTCTTTTTTAGAGTGAATGTTTGAGGTGTATAGAAGGCATTTATTTCATTTTTAGAAATTTTAATTTTTCACATTTTTCCATGAAAAGTGCCAATACCCCCCCCTTTGGGTTCTAGGTGAAAATCTCACTCGACACAAATCAAACAAAAATGTTTCCATGGTGTGTATTGATGTTCATTTTCATCAAATAAACAAAATAAAACCCAGAATAAATCCTGAAAGACAAGAAATGAGCATAAAAGATGCTTCAGCGCTAGTGTTTATGTTACTAAAAGAACCCAAATTTCTAAAAATATTGCGAAAAACAACAATCTTTTGTTTTAGAGTGAATGTTTGAGGTGTATAGAAGGCATTTATTTCATTTTTAGAAATTTTAATTTTTCACATTTTTCCATGAAAAGTTCCAATACCCCCCCCGCTTTGGGTTCTAGGTGAAAATCTCACTCGACACAAATCAAACAAAAATGTTTCCATGGTGTGTATTGTTGTTCATTTTCATCAAATAAACAAAATAAAACCCAGAATAAATCCTGAAAGACAAGAAATGAGCAGAAAAGATGCTTCAGCGCTAGTGTTAATGTTACTAAAAGAGCCCAAATTTCTAAAAATATTGCGAAAAACAACAATCTTCTGTTTTAGAGTGAATGTTTGAGGTGTATAGAAGGCATTTATTTCATTTTTAGAAATTTTAATTTTTCACATTTTTCCATTAAAGGGCCAATACCCCCCTTTGGGTTTCCAGGTGAAAATCTCACTCGACACAAATCAAACAAAAATGTTTCCATGGTGTGTATTGTTGTTCATTTTCATCAAATAAACAAAATAAAACCCAGAATAAATCCTGAAAGACAAGAAATGAGCATAAAAGATGCTTCAGCGCAAAGGTTAATGTTACTAAAAGAGCCAAAATTTCTAAAAATATTGCGAAAAACAACAATCTTCTGTTTTAGAGTGAATGTTTGGGGTGTATAGAAGGCATTTATTTCATTTTTAGAAATTTTAATTTTTCACATTTTTCCATGAAAAGTGCCAATACCCCCCCCTTTGGGTTCTAGGTGAAAATCTCACTCGACACAAATCAAACAAAAATGTTTCCATGGTGTGTATTGTTGTTCATTTTCATCAAATAAACAAAATAAAACCCAGAATAAATCCTGAAAGACAAGAAATGAGCAGAAAAGATGCTTCAGCGCTAGTATTAATGTTACTAAAAGAGGCCAAATTTCTAAAAATATTGCGAAAAACAACAATCTTCTGTTTTAGAGTGAATGTTTGGGGTGTATAGAAGGCATTTATTTCATTTTTAGAAATTTTAATTTTTCACATTTTTCCATGAAAAGTGCCAATACCCCCCCTTTGGGTTCTAGGTGAAAATCTCACTCGACTCAAATCAAACAAAAATGTTTCCATGGTGTGTATTGTTGTTAATTTTACTCAAATAAACAAAATAAAACCCAGAATAAATCCTGAAAGACAAGAAATGAGCATAAAAGATGCTTCAGCGCTAGTGTTAATGTTACTAAAAGAACCCAAATTTCTAAAAATATTGCGAAAAACAACAATCTTCTGTTTTAGAGTGAATGTCTGGGGTGTATAGAAGGCATTTATTTCATTTTTAGAAATTTTAATTTTTCACATTTTTCCATGAAAAGTGCCAATACCCCCCCCTTTGGGTTCTAAGTTAAAATCTCACTCGACACAAATCAAACAAAAATGTTTCCATGGTGTGTATTGTTGTTCATTTTCATCAAATAAACAAAATAAAACCCAGAATAAATCCTGAAAGATAAGAAATGAGCATAAAAGATGCTTCAGCGCTAGTGTTAATGTTACTAAAAGAACCCAAATTTCTAAAAATATTGCGAAAAACAACAATCTTCTGTTTTAGAGTGAATGTTTGGGGTGTATAGAAGGCATTTATTTCATTTATAGAAATTTTAATTTTTCACATTTTTCCATGAAAAGTGCCAATACCCCCCCTTTGGGTTCTAGGTGAAAATCTCACTCGACACAAATCAAACAAAAATGTTTCCATGGTGTGTATTGTTGTTCATTTTCATCAAATAAACAAAATAAAACCCAGAATAAATCCTGAAAGACAAGAAATGAGCATAAAAGATGCTTCAGCGCTAGTGTTAATGTTACTAAAAGAGGCCAAATTTCTAAAAATATTGCGAAAAACAACAATCTTCTGTTTTAGAGTGAATGTTTGGGGTGTATAGAAGGCATTTATTTCATTTATAGAAATTTTAATTTTTCACATTTTTCCATGAAAAGTGCCAATACCCCCCCCCCCCTTTGGGTTCTAGGTGAAAATCTCACTCGACACAAATCAAACAAAAATGTTTCCATGGTGTGTATTGTTGTTCATTTTCATCAAATAAACAAAATAAAACCCAGAATAAATCCTGAAAGACAAGAAATGAGCATAAAAGATGCTTCAGCGCTAGTGTTAATGTTACTAAAAGAACCCAAATTTCTAAAAATATTGCGAAAAACAACAATCTTCTGTTTTAGAGTGAATGTTTGGGGTGTATAGAAGGCATTTATTTCATTTTTAGAAATTTTAATTTTTCACATTTTTCCATGAAAAGTGCCAATACCCCCCCCTTTGGGTTCTAGGTTAAAATCTCACTCGACACAAATCAAACAAAAATGTTTCCATGGTGTGTATTGTTGTTCATTTTCATCAAATAAACAAAATAAAACCCAGAATAAATCCTGAAAGACAAGAAATGAGCAGAAAAGATGCTTCAGCGCTAGTGTTAATGTTACTAAAAGAACCCAAATTTCTAAAAATATTGCGAAAAACAACAATCTTCTGTTTTAGAGTGAATGTCTGGGGTGTATAGAAGGCATTTATTTCATTTTTAGAAATTTTAATTTTTCACATTTTTCCATGAAAAGTGCCAATACCCCCCCCTTTGGGTTCTAGGTGAAAATCTCACTCGACACAAATCAAACAAAAATGTTTCCATGGTGTGTATTGTTGTTCATTTTCATCAAATAAACAAAATAAAACCCAGAATAAATCCTGAAAGACAAGAAATGAGCATAAAAGATGCTTCAGCGCTAGTGTTAATGTTACTAAAAGAGGCCAAATTTCTAAAAATATTGCGAAAAACAACAATCTTCTGTTTTAGAGTGAATGTTTGGGGTGTATAGAAGGCATTTATTTCATTTTTAGAAATTTTAATTTTTCACATTTTTCTATGAAAAGTGCCAATACCCCCCCCTTTGGGTTCTAGGTTAAAATCTCACTCGACACAAATCAAACAAAAATGTTTCCATGGTGTGTATTGTTCATTTTCATCAAATAAACAAAATAAAACCCAGAATAAATCCTGAAAGACAAGAAATGAGCATAAAAGATGCTTCAGCGCTAGTGTTAATGTTACTAAAAGAGCCCAAATTTCTAAAAATATTGCGAAAAACAACAATCTTCTGTTTTAGAGTGAATGTTTGGGGTGTATAGAAAGCATTTATTTCATTTTTAGAAATTTTAATTTTTCACATTTTTCCATGAAAAGTGCCAATACCCCTAGAACCCTTTGGGTTCTAGGTGAAAATCTCACTCGACACAAATCAAACAAAAATGTTTCCATGGTGTGTATTGTTGTTCATTTTCATCAAATAAACAAAATAAAACCCAGAATAAATCCTGAAAGACAAGAAATGAGCATAAAAGATGCTTCAGCGCTAGTGTTAATGTTACTAAAAGAGGCCAAATTTCTAAAAATATTGCGAAAAACAACAATCTTCTGTTTTAGAGTGAATGTTTGGGGTGTATAGAAGGCATTTATTTCATTTTTAGAAATTTTAATTTTTCACATTTTTCCATGAAAAGTGCCAATACCCCCCCCTTTGTGTTCTAGGTTAAAATCTCACTCGACACAAATCAAACAAAAATGTTTCCATGGTGTGTATTGTTGTTCATTTTCATCAAATAAACAAAATAAAACCCAGAATAAATCCTGAAAGACAAGAAATGAGCATAAAAGATGCTTCAGCGCTAGTGTTAATGTTACTAAAAGAACCCAAATTTCTAAAAATATTGCGAAAAACAACAATCTTCTGTTTTAGAGTGAATGTTTGGGGTGTATAGAAGGCATTTATTTCATTTTTAGAAATTTTAATTTTTCACATTTTTCCATGAAAAGTGCCAATACCCCCCCCTTTGGGTTCTACGTTAAAATCTCACTCGACACAAATCAAACAAAAATGTTTCCATGGTGTGTATTGTTGTTCATTTTCATCAAATAAACAAAATAAAACCCAGAATAAATCCTGAAAGACAAGAAATGAGCATAAAAGATGCTTCAGCGCTAGTGTTAATGTTACTAAAAGAGGCCAAATTTCTAAAAATATTGCGAAAAACAACAATCTTCTGTTTTAGAGTGAATGTTTGGGGTGTATAGAAAGCATTTATTTCATTTTTAGAAATTTTAATTTTTCACATTTTTCCATGAAAAGTGCCAATACCCCTAGAACCCTTTGGGTTCTAGGTGAAAATCTCACTCGACACAAATCAAACAAAAATGTTTCCATGGTGTGTATTGTTGTTCATTTTCATCAAATAAACAAAATAAAACCCAGAATAAATCCTGAAAGACAAGAAATGAGCATAAAAGATGCTTCAGCGCTAGTGTTAATGTTACTAAAAGAGGCCAAATTTCTAAAAATATTGCGAAAAACAACAATCTTCTGTTTTAGAGTGAATGTTTGGGGTGTATAGAAGGCATTTATTTCATTTTTAGAAATTTTAATTTTTCACATTTTTCCATGAAAAGTGCCAATACCCCCCCCTTTGTGTTCTAGGTTAAAATCTCACTCGACACAAATCAAACAAAAATGTTTCCATGGTGTGTATTGTTGTTCATTTTCATCAAATAAACAAAATAAAACCCAGAATAAATCCTGAAAGACAAGAAATGAGCATAAAAGATGCTTCAGCGCTAGTGTTAATGTTACTAAAAGAACCCAAATTTCTAAAAATATTGCGAAAAACAACAATCTTCTGTTTTAGAGTGAATGTTTGGGGTGTATAGAAGGCATTTATTTCATTTTTAGAAATTTTAATTTTTCACATTTTTCCATGAAAAGTGCCAATACCCCCCCCTTTGGGTTCTACGTTAAAATCTCACTCGACACAAATCAAACAAAAATGTTTCCATGGTGTGTATTGTTGTTCATTTTCATCAAATAAACAAAATAAAACCCAGAATAAATCCTGAAAGACAAGAAATGAGCATAAAAGATGCTTCAGCGCTAGTGTTAATGTTACTAAAAGAACCCAAATTTCTAAAAATATTGCGAAAAACAACAATCTTCTGTTTTAGAGTGAATGTTTGGGGTGTAAAGAAGGCATTTATTTCATTTTTAGAAATTTTAATTTTTCACATTTTTCCATGAAAAGTGCCAATACCCCCCCCTTTGGGTTCTAGGTTAAAATCTCACTCGACACAAATCAAACAAAAATGTTACCATGGTGTGTATTGTTGTTCATTTTCATCAAATAAACAAAATAAAACCCAGAATAAATCCTGAAAGACAAGAAATGAGCATAAAAGATGCTTCAGCGCTAGTGTTAATGTTACTAAAAGAACCCAAATTTCTAAAAATATTGCGAAAAACAACAATCTTCTGTTTTAGAGTGAATGTTTGGGGTGTATAGAAGGCATTTATTTCATTTTTAGAAATTTTAATTTTTCACATTTTTCCATGAAAAGTGCCAATACCCCCCCCTTTGGGTTCTAGGTTAAAATCTCACTCGACACAAATCAAACAAAAATGTTTCCATGGTGTGTATTGTTGTTCATTTTCATCAAATAAACAAAATAAAACCCAGAATAAATCCTGAAAGACAAGAAATGAGCAGAAAAGATGCTTCAGCGCTAGTGTTAATGTTACTAAAAGAACCCAAATTTCTAAAAATATTGCGAAAAACAACAATATTCTTTTTTAGAGTGAATGTTTGAGGTGTATAGAAGGCATTTATTTCATTTTTAGAAATTTTAATTTTTCACATTTTTCCATGAAAAGTGCCAATACCCCCCCCTTTGGGTTCTAGGTGAAAATCTCACTCGACACAAATCAAACAAAAATGTTTCCATGGTGTGTATTGATGTTCATTTTCATCAAATAAACAAAATAAAACCCAGAATAAATCCTGAAAGACAAGAAATGAGCATAAAAGATGCTTCAGCGCTAGTGTTTATGTTACTAAAAGAACCCAAATTTCTAAAAATATTGCGAAAAACAACAATCTTTTGTTTTAGAGTGAATGTTTGAGGTGTATAGAAGGCATTTATTTCATTTTTAGAAATTTTAATTTTTCACATTTTTCCATGAAAAGTTCCAATACCCCCCCCGCTTTGGGTTCTAGGTGAAAATCTCACTCGACACAAATCAAACAAAAATGTTTCCATGGTGTGTATTGTTGTTCATTTTCATCAAATAAACAAAATAAAACCCAGAATAAATCCTGAAAGACAAGAAATGAGCAGAAAAGATGCTTCAGCGCTAGTGTTAATGTTACTAAAAGAGCCCAAATTTCTAAAAATATTGCGAAAAACAACAATCTTCTGTTTTAGAGTGAATGTTTGAGGTGTATAGAAGGCATTTATTTCATTTTTAGAAATTTTAATTTTTCACATTTTTCCATTAAAGGGCCAATACCCCCCTTTGGGTTTCCAGGTGAAAATCTCACTCGACACAAATCAAACAAAAATGTTTCCATGGTGTGTATTGTTGTTCATTTTCATCAAATAAACAAAATAAAACCCAGAATAAATCCTGAAAGACAAGAAATGAGCATAAAAGATGCTTCAGCGCAAAGGTTAATGTTACTAAAAGAGCCAAAATTTCTAAAAATATTGCGAAAAACAACAATCTTCTGTTTTAGAGTGAATGTTTGGGGTGTATAGAAGGCATTTATTTCATTTTTAGAAATTTTAATTTTTCACATTTTTCCATGAAAAGTGCCAATACCCCCCCCTTTGGGTTCTAGGTGAAAATCTCACTCGACACAAATCAAACAAAAATGTTTCCATGGTGTGTATTGTTGTTCATTTTCATCAAATAAACAAAATAAAACCCAGAATAAATCCTGAAAGACAAGAAATGAGCAGAAAAGATGCTTCAGCGCTAGTATTAATGTTACTAAAAGAGGCCAAATTTCTAAAAATATTGCGAAAAACAACAATCTTCTGTTTTAGAGTGAATGTTTGGGGTGTATAGAAGGCATTTATTTCATTTTTAGAAATTTTAATTTTTCACATTTTTCCATGAAAAGTGCCAATACCCCCCCTTTGGGTTCTAGGTGAAAATCTCACTCGACTCAAATCAAACAAAAATGTTTCCATGGTGTGTATTGTTGTTAATTTTACTCAAATAAACAAAATAAAACCCAGAATAAATCCTGAAAGACAAGAAATGAGCATAAAAGATGCTTCAGCGCTAGTGTTAATGTTACTAAAAGAACCCAAATTTCTAAAAATATTGCGAAAAACAACAATCTTCTGTTTTAGAGTGAATGTCTGGGGTGTATAGAAGGCATTTATTTCATTTTTAGAAATTTTAATTTTTCACATTTTTCCATGAAAAGTGCCAATACCCCCCCCTTTGGGTTCTAAGTTAAAATCTCACTCGACACAAATCAAACAAAAATGTTTCCATGGTGTGTATTGTTGTTCATTTTCATCAAATAAACAAAATAAAACCCAGAATAAATCCTGAAAGATAAGAAATGAGCATAAAAGATGCTTCAGCGCTAGTGTTAATGTTACTAAAAGAACCCAAATTTCTAAAAATATTGCGAAAAACAACAATCTTCTGTTTTAGAGTGAATGTTTGGGGTGTATAGAAGGCATTTATTTCATTTATAGAAATTTTAATTTTTCACATTTTTCCATGAAAAGTGCCAATACCCCCCCTTTGGGTTCTAGGTGAAAATCTCACTCGACACAAATCAAACAAAAATGTTTCCATGGTGTGTATTGTTGTTCATTTTCATCAAATAAACAAAATAAAACCCAGAATAAATCCTGAAAGACAAGAAATGAGCATAAAAGATGCTTCAGCGCTAGTGTTAATGTTACTAAAAGAGGCCAAATTTCTAAAAATATTGCGAAAAACAACAATCTTCTGTTTTAGAGTGAATGTTTGGGGTGTATAGAAGGCATTTATTTCATTTATAGAAATTTTAATTTTTCACATTTTTCCATGAAAAGTGCCAATACCCCCCCCCCCTTTGGGTTCTAGGTGAAAATCTCACTCGACACAAATCAAACAAAAATGTTTCCATGGTGTGTATTGTTGTTCATTTTCATCAAATAAACAAAATAAAACCCAGAATAAATCCTGAAAGACAAGAAATGAGCATAAAAGATGCTTCAGCGCTAGTGTTAATGTTACTAAAAGAACCCAAATTTCTAAAAATATTGCGAAAAACAACAATCTTCTGTTTTAGAGTGAATGTTTGGGGTGTATAGAAGGCATTTATTTCATTTTTAGAAATTTTAATTTTTCACATTTTTCCATGAAAAGTGCCAATACCCCCCCCTTTGGGTTCTAGGTTAAAATCTCACTCGACACAAATCAAACAAAAATGTTTCCATGGTGTGTATTGTTGTTCATTTTCATCAAATAAACAAAATAAAACCCAGAATAAATCCTGAAAGACAAGAAATGAGCAGAAAAGATGCTTCAGCGCTAGTGTTAATGTTACTAAAAGAACCCAAATTTCTAAAAATATTGCGAAAAACAACAATCTTCTGTTTTAGAGTGAATGTCTGGGGTGTATAGAAGGCATTTATTTCATTTTTAGAAATTTTAATTTTTCACATTTTTCCATGAAAAGTGCCAATACCCCCCCCTTTGGGTTCTAGGTGAAAATCTCACTCGACACAAATCAAACAAAAATGTTTCCATGGTGTGTATTGTTGTTCATTTTCATCAAATAAACAAAATAAAACCCAGAATAAATCCTGAAAGACAAGAAATGAGCATAAAAGATGCTTCAGCGCTAGTGTTAATGTTACTAAAAGAGGCCAAATTTCTAAAAATATTGCGAAAAACAACAATCTTCTGTTTTAGAGTGAATGTTTGGGGTGTATAGAAGGCATTTATTTCATTTTTAGAAATTTTAATTTTTCACATTTTTCTATGAAAAGTGCCAATACCCCCCCCTTTGGGTTCTAGGTTAAAATCTCACTCGACACAAATCAAACAAAAATGTTTCCATGGTGTGTATTGTTCATTTTCATCAAATAAACAAAATAAAACCCAGAATAAATCCTGAAAGACAAGAAATGAGCATAAAAGATGCTTCAGCGCTAGTGTTAATGTTACTAAAAGAGCCCAAATTTCTAAAAATATTGCGAAAAACAACAATCTTCTGTTTTAGAGTGAATGTTTGGGGTGTATAGAAAGCATTTATTTCATTTTTAGAAATTTTAATTTTTCACATTTTTCCATGAAAAGTGCCAATACCCCTAGAACCCTTTGGGTTCTAGGTGAAAATCTCACTCGACACAAATCAAACAAAAATGTTTTCATGGTGTGTATTGTTGTTCATTTTCATCAAATAAACAAAATAAAACCCAGAATAAATCCTGAAAGACAAGAAATGAGCAGAAAAGATGCTTCAGCGTTAGTGTTAATGTTACTTAAAGAGGCCAAATTTCTAAAAATATTGCGAAAAACAACAATCTTCTGTTTTAGAGTGAATATTTGAGGTGTATAGAAGGCATTTATTTCATTTATAGAAATTTTAATTTTTCACATTTTTCCATGAAAAGTGCCAATACCCCCCCCTTTGGGTTCTAGGTGAAAATCTCACTCGACACAAATCAAACAAAAATGTTTCCATGGTGTGTATTGTTGTTCATTTTCATCAAATAAACAAAATAAAACCCAGAATAAATCCTGAAAGACAAGAAATGAGCATAAAAGATGCTTCAGCGCTAGTGTTAATGTTACTAAAAGAACCCAAATTTCTAAAAATATTGCGAAAAACAACAATCTTCTGTTTTAGAGTGAATGTTTGGGGTGTATAGAAGGCATTTATTTCATTTTTAGAAATTTTAATTTTTCACATTTTTCCATGAAAAGTGCCAATACCCCCCCCTTTGGGTTCTACGTTAAAATCTCACTCGACACAAATCAAACAAAAATGTTTCCATGGTGTGTATTGTTGTTCATTTTCATCAAATAAACAAAATAAAACCCAGAATAAATCCTGAAAGACAAGAAATGAGCATAAAAGATGCTTCAGCGCTAGTGTTAATGTTACTAAAAGAGGCCAAATTTCTAAAAATATTGCGAAAAACAACAATCTTCTGTTTTAGAGTGAATGTTTGGGGTGTATAGAAAGCATTTATTTCATTTTTAGAAATTTTAATTTTTCACATTTTTCCATGAAAAGTGCCAATACCCCTAGAACCCTTTGGGTTCTAGGTGAAAATCTCACTCGACACAAATCAAACAAAAATGTTTCCATGGTGTGTATTGTTGTTCATTTTCATCAAATAAACAAAATAAAACCCAGAATAAATCCTGAAAGACAAGAAATGAGCATAAAAGATGCTTCAGCGCTAGTGTTAATGTTACTAAAAGAGGCCAAATTTCTAAAAATATTGCGAAAAACAACAATCTTCTGTTTTAGAGTGAATGTTTGGGGTGTATAGAAGGCATTTATTTCATTTTTAGAAATTTTAATTTTTCACATTTTTCCATGAAAAGTGCCAATACCCCCCCCTTTGTGTTCTAGGTTAAAATCTCACTCGACACAAATCAAACAAAAATGTTTCCATGGTGTGTATTGTTGTTCATTTTCATCAAATAAACAAAATAAAACCCAGAATAAATCCTGAAAGACAAGAAATGAGCATAAAAGATGCTTCAGCGCTAGTGTTAATGTTACTAAAAGAACCCAAATTTCTAAAAATATTGCGAAAAACAACAATCTTCTGTTTTAGAGTGAATGTTTGGGGTGTATAGAAGGCATTTATTTCATTTTTAGAAATTTTAATTTTTCACATTTTTCCATGAAAAGTGCCAATACCCCCCCCTTTGGGTTCTACGTTAAAATCTCACTCGACACAAATCAAACAAAAATGTTTCCATGGTGTGTATTGTTGTTCATTTTCATCAAATAAACAAAATAAAACCCAGAATAAATCCTGAAAGACAAGAAATGAGCATAAAAGATGCTTCAGCGCTAGTGTTAATGTTACTAAAAGAACCCAAATTTCTAAAAATATTGCGAAAAACAACAATCTTCTGTTTTAGAGTGAATGTTTGGGGTGTAAAGAAGGCATTTATTTCATTTTTAGAAATTTTAATTTTTCACATTTTTCCATGAAAAGTGCCAATACCCCCCCCTTTGGGTTCTAGGTTAAAATCTCACTCGACACAAATCAAACAAAAATGTTTCCATGGTGTGTATTGTTGTTCATTTTCATCAAATAAACAAAATAAAACCCAGAATAAATCCTGAAAGACAAGAAATGAGCATAAAAGATGCTTCAGCGCTAGTGTTAATGTTACTAAAAGAACCCAAATTTCTAAAAATATTGCGAAAAACAACAATCTTCTGTTTTAGAGTGAATGTTTGGGGTGTAAAGAAGGCATTTATTTCATTTTTAGAAATTTTAATTTTTCACATTTTTCCATGAAAAGTGCCAATACCCCCCCCTTTGGGTTCTAGGTTAAAATCTCACTCGACACAAATCAAACAAAAATGTTACCATGGTGTGTATTGTTGTTCATTTTCATCAAATAAACAAAATAAAACCCAGAATAAATCCTGAAAGACAAGAAATGAGCATAAAAGATGCTTCAGCGCTAGTGTTAATGTTACTAAAAGAACCCAAATTTCTAAAAATATTGCGAAAAACAACAATCTTCTGTTTTAGAGTGAATGTTTGGGGTGTATAGAAGGCATTTTTTTCATTTTTAGAAATTTTAATTTTTCACATTTTTCCATGAAAAGTGCCAATACCCCCCCCTTTGGGTTCTAGGTGAAAATCTCACTCGACACAAATCAAACAAAAATGTTTTCATGGTGTGTATTGTTGTTCATTTTCATCAAATAAACAAAATAAAACCCAGAATAAATCCTGAAAGACAAGAAATGAGCAGAAAAGATGCTTCAGCGTTAGTGTTAATGTTACTTAAAGAGGCCAAATTTCTAAAAATATTGCGAAAAACAACAATCTTCTGTTTTAGAGTGAATATTTGAGGTGTATAGAAGGCATTTATTTCATTTATAGAAATTTTAATTTTTCACATTTTTCCATGAAAAGTGCCAATACCCCCCCCTTTGGGTTCTAGGTGAAAATCTCACTCGACACAAATCAAACAAAAATGTTTCCATGGTGTGTATTGTTGTTCATTTTCATCAAATAAACAAAATAAAACCCAGAATAAATCCTGAAAGACAAGAAATGAGCATAAAAGATGCTTCAGCGCTAGTGTTAATGTTACTAAAAGAACCCAAATTTCTAAAAATATTGCGAAAAACAACAATCTTCTGTTTTAGAGTGAATGTTTGGGGTGTATAGAAGGCATTTATTTCATTTTTAGAAATTTTAATTTTTCACATTTTTCCATGAAAAGTGCCAATACCCCCCCCTTTGGGTTCTACGTTAAAATCTCACTCGACACAAATCAAACAAAAATGTTTCCATGGTGTGTATTGTTGTTCATTTTCATCAAATAAACAAAATAAAACCCAGAATAAATCCTGAAAGACAAGAAATGAGCATAAAAGATGCTTCAGCGCTAGTGTTAATGTTACTAAAAGAGGCCAAATTTCTAAAAATATTGCGAAAAACAACAATCTTCTGTTTTAGAGTGAATGTTTGGGGTGTATAGAAAGCATTTATTTCATTTTTAGAAATTTTAATTTTTCACATTTTTCCATGAAAAGTGCCAATACCCCTAGAACCCTTTGGGTTCTAGGTGAAAATCTCACTCGACACAAATCAAACAAAAATGTTTCCATGGTGTGTATTGTTGTTCATTTTCATCAAATAAACAAAATAAAACCCAGAATAAATCCTGAAAGACAAGAAATGAGCATAAAAGATGCTTCAGCGCTAGTGTTAATGTTACTAAAAGAGGCCAAATTTCTAAAAATATTGCGAAAAACAACAATCTTCTGTTTTAGAGTGAATGTTTGGGGTGTATAGAAGGCATTTATTTCATTTTTAGAAATTTTAATTTTTCACATTTTTCCATGAAAAGTGCCAATACCCCCCCCTTTGTGTTCTAGGTTAAAATCTCACTCGACACAAATCAAACAAAAATGTTTCCATGGTGTGTATTGTTGTTCATTTTCATCAAATAAACAAAATAAAACCCAGAATAAATCCTGAAAGACAAGAAATGAGCATAAAAGATGCTTCAGCGCTAGTGTTAATGTTACTAAAAGAACCCAAATTTCTAAAAATATTGCGAAAAACAACAATCTTCTGTTTTAGAGTGAATGTTTGGGGTGTATAGAAGGCATTTATTTCATTTTTAGAAATTTTAATTTTTCACATTTTTCCATGAAAAGTGCCAATACCCCCCCCTTTGGGTTCTACGTTAAAATCTCACTCGACACAAATCAAACAAAAATGTTTCCATGGTGTGTATTGTTGTTCATTTTCATCAAATAAACAAAATAAAACCCAGAATAAATCCTGAAAGACAAGAAATGAGCATAAAAGATGCTTCAGCGCTAGTGTTAATGTTACTAAAAGAACCCAAATTTCTAAAAATATTGCGAAAAACAACAATCTTCTGTTTTAGAGTGAATGTTTGGGGTGTAAAGAAGGCATTTATTTCATTTTTAGAAATTTTAATTTTTCACATTTTTCCATGAAAAGTGCCAATACCCCCCCCTTTGGGTTCTAGGTTAAAATCTCACTCGACACAAATCAAACAAAAATGTTACCATGGTGTGTATTGTTGTTCATTTTCATCAAATAAACAAAATAAAACCCAGAATAAATCCTGAAAGACAAGAAATGAGCATAAAAGATGCTTCAGCGCTAGTGTTAATGTTACTAAAAGAACCCAAATTTCTAAAAATATTGCGAAAAACAACAATCTTCTGTTTTAGAGTGAATGTTTGGGGTGTATAGAAGGCATTTTTTTCATTTTTAGAAATTTTAATTTTTCACATTTTTCCATGAAAAGTGCCAATACCCCCCCCTTTGGGTTCTAGGTGAAAATCTCACTCGACACAAATCAAACAAAAATGTTTTCATGGTGTGTATTGTTGTTCATTTTCATCAAATAAACAAAATAAAACCCAGAATAAATCCTGAAAGACAAGAAATGAGCAGAAAAGATGCTTCAGCGTTAGTGTTAATGTTACTTAAAGAGGCCAAATTTCTAAAAATATTGCGAAAAACAACAATCTTCTGTTTTAGAGTGAATATTTGAGGTGTATAGAAGGCATTTATTTCATTTATAGAAATTTTAATTTTTCACATTTTTCCATGAAAAGTGCCAATACCCCCCCCTTTGGGTTCTAGGTGAAAATCTCACTCGACACAAATCAAACAAAAATGTTTCCATGGTGTGTATTGTTGTTCATTTTCATCAAATAAACAAAATAAAACCCAGAATAAATCCTGAAAGACAAGAAATGAGCAGAAAAGATGCTTCAGCGCTAGTATTAATGTTACTAAAAGAGGCCAAATTTCTAAAAATATTGCGAAAAACAACAATCTTCTGTTTTAGAGTGAATGTTTGGGGTGTATAGAAGGCATTTATTTCATTTTTAGAAATTTTAATTTTTCACATTTTTCCATGAAAAGTGCCAATACCCCCCCCTTTGGGTTCTAGGTGAAAATCTCACTCGACACAAATCAAACAAAAATGTTTCCATGGTGTGTATTGTTGTTCATTTTACTCAAATAAACAAAATAAAACCCAGAATAAATCCTGAAAGACAAGAAATGAGCATAAAAGATGCTTCAGCGCTAGTGTTAATGTTACTAAAAGAGGCCAAATTTCTAAAAATATTGCGAAAAACAACCATCTTATTTTTAGAGTGAATGTTTGGGGTGTATAGAAGGCATTTATTTCATTTTTAGAAATTTTAATTTTTCACATTTTTCCATGAAAAGTGCCAATACCCCCCCTTTGGGTTCTAGGTGAAAATCTCACTCGACACAAATCAAACAAAAATGTTTCCATGGTGTGTATTGTTGTTCATTTTCATCAAATAAAAAAATAAAACCCATAATAAATCCTGAAAGACAAGAAATGAGCATAAAAGATGCTTCAGCGCTAGTGTTAATGTTACTAAAAGAACCCAAATTTCTAAAAATATTGCGAAAAACAACAATCTTCTGTTTTAGAGTGAATGTTTGGGGTGTATAGAAGGCATTTATTTCATTTTTAGAAATTTTAATTTTTCACATTTTTCCATGAAAAGTGCCAATACCCCCCCCTTTGGGTTCTACGTTAAAATCTCACTCGACACAAATCAAACAAAAATGTTTCCATGGTGTGTATTGTTGTTCATTTTCATCAAATAAACAAAATAAAACCCAGAATAAATCCTGAAAGACAAGAAATGAGCATAAAAGATGCTTCAGCGCTAGTGTTAATGTTACTAAAAGAGGCCAAATTTCTAAAAATATTGCGAAAAACAACAATCTTCTGTTTTAGAGTGAATGTTTGGGGTGTATAGAAAGCATTTATTTCATTTTTAGAAATTTTAATTTTTCACATTTTTCCATGAAAAGTGCCAATACCCCTAGAACCCTTTGGGTTCTAGGTGAAAATCTCACTCGACACAAATCAAACAAAAATGTTTCCATGGTGTGTATTGTTGTTCATTTTCATCAAATAAACAAAATAAAACCCAGAATAAATCCTGAAAGACAAGAAATGAGCATAAAAGATGCTTCAGCGCTAGTGTTAATGTTACTAAAAGAGGCCAAATTTCTAAAAATATTGCGAAAAACAACAATCTTCTGTTTTAGAGTGAATGTTTGGGGTGTATAGAAGGCATTTATTTCATTTTTAGAAATTTTAATTTTTCACATTTTTCCATGAAAAGTGCCAATACCCCCCCCTTTGTGTTCTAGGTTAAAATCTCACTCGACACAAATCAAACAAAAATGTTTCCATGGTGTGTATTGTTGTTCATTTTCATCAAATAAACAAAATAAAACCCAGAATAAATCCTGAAAGACAAGAAATGAGCATAAAAGATGCTTCAGCGCTAGTGTTAATGTTACTAAAAGAACCCAAATTTCTAAAAATATTGCGAAAAACAACAATCTTCTGTTTTAGAGTGAATGTTTGGGGTGTATAGAAGGCATTTATTTCATTTTTAGAAATTTTAATTTTTCACATTTTTCCATGAAAAGTGCCAATACCCCCCCCTTTGGGTTCTACGTTAAAATCTCACTCGACACAAATCAAACAAAAATGTTTCCATGGTGTGTATTGTTGTTCATTTTCATCAAATAAACAAAATAAAACCCAGAATAAATCCTGAAAGACAAGAAATGAGCATAAAAGATGCTTCAGCGCTAGTGTTAATGTTACTAAAAGAACCCAAATTTCTAAAAATATTGCGAAAAACAACAATCTTCTGTTTTAGAGTGAATGTTTGGGGTGTAAAGAAGGCATTTATTTCATTTTTAGAAATTTTAATTTTTCACATTTTTCCATGAAAAGTGCCAATACCCCCCCCTTTGGGTTCTAGGTTAAAATCTCACTCGACACAAATCAAACAAAAATGTTACCATGGTGTGTATTGTTGTTCATTTTCATCAAATAAACAAAATAAAACCCAGAATAAATCCTGAAAGACAAGAAATGAGCATAAAAGATGCTTCAGCGCTAGTGTTAATGTTACTAAAAGAACCCAAATTTCTAAAAATATTGCGAAAAACAACAATCTTCTGTTTTAGAGTGAATGTTTGGGGTGTATAGAAGGCATTTTTTTCATTTTTAGAAATTTTAATTTTTCACATTTTTCCATGAAAAGTGCCAATACCCCCCCCTTTGGGTTCTAGGTGAAAATCTCACTCGACACAAATCAAACAAAAATGTTTTCATGGTGTGTATTGTTGTTCATTTTCATCAAATAAACAAAATAAAACCCAGAATAAATCCTGAAAGACAAGAAATGAGCAGAAAAGATGCTTCAGCGTTAGTGTTAATGTTACTTAAAGAGGCCAAATTTCTAAAAATATTGCGAAAAACAACAATCTTCTGTTTTAGAGTGAATATTTGAGGTGTATAGAAGGCATTTATTTCATTTATAGAAATTTTAATTTTTCACATTTTTCCATGAAAAGTGCCAATACCCCCCCCTTTGGGTTCTAGGTGAAAATCTCACTCGACACAAATCAAACAAAAATGTTTCCATGGTGTGTATTGTTGTTCATTTTCATCAAATAAACAAAATAAAACCCAGAATAAATCCTGAAAGACAAGAAATGAGCAGAAAAGATGCTTCAGCGCTAGTATTAATGTTACTAAAAGAGGCCAAATTTCTAAAAATATTGCGAAAAACAACAATCTTCTGTTTTAGAGTGAATGTTTGGGGTGTATAGAAGGCATTTATTTCATTTTTAGAAATTTTAATTTTTCACATTTTTCCATGAAAAGTGCCAATACCCCCCCCTTTGGGTTCTAGGTGAAAATCTCACTCGACACAAATCAAACAAAAATGTTTCCATGGTGTGTATTGTTGTTCATTTTACTCAAATAAACAAAATAAAACCCAGAATAAATCCTGAAAGACAAGAAATGAGCATAAAAGATGCTTCAGCGCTAGTGTTAATGTTACTAAAAGAGGCCAAATTTCTAAAAATATTGCGAAAAACAACCATCTTATTTTTAGAGTGAATGTTTGGGGTGTATAGAAGGCATTTATTTCATTTTTAGAAATTTTAATTTTTCACATTTTTCCATGAAAAGTGCCAATACCCCCCCTTTGGGTTCTAGGTGAAAATCTCACTCGACACAAATCAAACAAAAATGTTTCCATGGTGTGTATTGTTGTTCATTTTCATCAAATAAAAAAATAAAACCCATAATAAATCCTGAAAGACAAGAAATGAGCATAAAAGATGCTTCAGCGCTTGTGTTAATGTTACTAAAAGAGGCCAAATTTCTAAAAATATTGCGAAAAACAACAATCTTCTGTTTTAGAGTGAATGTTTGGGGTGTATAGAAGGCATTTATTTCATTTTTAGAAATTTTAATTTTTCACATTTTTCCATGAAAAGTGCCAATACCCCTAGAACCCTTTGGGTTCTAGGTGAAAATCTCACTCGACACAAATCAAACAAAAATGTTTCCATGGTGTGTATTGTTGTTCATTTTCATCAAATAAACAAAATAAAACCCAGAATAAATCCTGAAAGACAAGAAATGAGCATAAAAGATGCTTCTGCGCTAGTGTTAATGTTACTAAAAGAGGCCAAATTTCTAAAAATATTGCGAAAAACAACAATCTTCTGTTTTAGAGTGAATGTTTGGGGTGTATAGAAGGCATTTATTTCATTTTTAGAAATTTTAATTTTTCACATTTTTCCATGAAAAGTGCCAATACCCCCCCTTTGGGTTCTAGGTGAAAATCTCACTCGACACATATCAAACAAAAATGTTTCCATGGTGTGTATTGTTGTTCATTTTCATCAAATAAACAAAATAAAACCCAGAATAAATCCTGAAAGACAAGAAATGAGCAGAAAAGATGCCTCAGCGCTAGTGTTAATGTTACTAAAAGAGGCCAAATTTCTAAAAATATTGCGAAAAACAACAATCTTCTGTTTTAGAGTGAATGTTTGAGGTGTATAGAAGGCATTTATTTCATTTTTATAAATTTTAATTTTTCACATTTTTCCATGAAAAGTGCCAACCCCCCCCTTTGGGTTCTAGGTAAAAATCTCACTCGACACAAATCAAACAAAAATGTTTCCATGGTGTGTATTGTTGTTCATTTTCATCAAATAAACAAAATGAAACCCAGAATAAATCCTGAAAGACAAGAAATGAGCATAAAAGATGCCTCAGCGCTAGTGTTTATGTTACTAAAAGAACCCAAATTTCTAAAAATATTGCGAAAAACAACAATCTTTTGTTTTAGAGTGAATGTTTGAGGTGTATAGAAGGCATTTATTTCATTTTTAGAAATTTTAATTTTTCACATTTTTCCATGAAAAGTTCCAATACCCCCCCCGCTTTGGGTTCTAGGTGAAAATCTCACTCGACACAAATCAAACAAAAATGTTTCCATGGTGTGTATTGTTGTTCATTTTCATCGAATAAACAAAATAAAACCCAGAATAAATCCTGAAAGACAAGAAATGAGCAGAAAAGATGCTTCAGCGCTAGTGTTAATGTTACTAAAAGAGGCCAAATTTCTAAAAATATTGCGAAAAACAACAATCTTCTGTTTTAGAGTGAATGTTTGAGGTGTATAGAAGGCATTTATTTCATTTTTAGAAATTTTAATTTTTCACATTTTTCCATTAATGGGCCAATACCCCCCTTTGGGTTCTAGGTGAAAATCTCACTCGACCCAAATCAAACAAAAATGTTTCCATGGTGTGTATTGTTGTTCATTTTCATCAAATAAACAAAATAAAACCCAGAATAAATCCTGAAAGACAAGAAATGAGCATAAAAGATGCTTCAGCGCTAGTGTTAATGTTACTGAAAGAACCCAAATTTCTAAAAATATTGCGAAAAACAACAATATTCTTTTTTAGAGTGAATGTTTGAGGTGTATAGAAGGCATTTATTTCATTTTTAGAAATTTTAATTTTTCACATTTTTCCATGAAAAGTGCCAATACCCCCCCCTTTGGGTTCTAGGTGAAAATCTCACTCGACACAAATCAAACAAAAATGTTTCCATGGTGTGTATTGATGTTCATTTTCATCAAATAAACAAAATAAAACCCAGAATAAATCCTGAAAGACAAGAAATGAGCATAAAAGATGCTTCAGCGCTAGTGTTTATGTTACTAAAAGAACCCAAATTTCTAAAAATATTGCGAAAAACAACAATCTTTTGTTTTAGAGTGAAGGTTTGAGGTGTATAGAAGGCATTTATTTCATTTTTAGAAATTTTAATTTTTCACATTTTTCCATGAAAAGTTCCAATACCCCCCCCGCTTTGGGTTCTAGGTGAAAATCTCACTCGACACAAATCAAACAAAAATGTTTCCATGGTGTGTATTGTTGTTCATTTTCATCAAATAACAAAATAAAACCCAGAATAAATCCTGAAAGACAAGAAATGAGCAGAAAGATGCTTCAGCGCTAGTGTTAATGTTACTAAAAGAGCCCAAATTTCTAAAAATATTGCGAAAAACAACAATCTTCTGTTTTAGAGTGAATGTTTGGGGTGTATAGAAGGCATTTATTTCATTTATAGAAATTTTAATTTTCACATTTTTCCATGAAAAGTGCCATACCCCCCCCTTTGGGTTCTAGGTGAAAATCTCACTCGACACAAATCAAACAAAAATGTTTCCATGGTGTGTATTGTTGTTCATTTTCATCAATAAACAAAATAAAACCCAGAATAAATCCTGAAAGACAAGAAATGAGCATAAAAGATGCTTCAGCGCTTGTGTTAATGTTACTAAAAGAGGCCAAATTTCTAAAAATATTGCGAAAAACAACAATCTTCTGTTTTTAGAGTGAATGTTTGGGGTGTATAGAAGGCATTTATTTCATTTTTAGAAATTTAATTTTTCACATTTTTCCATGAAAAGTGCCAATACCCCCCCCTTTGGGTTCTAGGTGAAAATCTCACTCGACACAAATCAAACAAAATGTTTCCATGGTGTGTATTGTTGTTCATTTTCATCAAATAAACAAATAAAACCCAGAATAAATCCTGAAAGACAAGAAATGAGCAGAAAAGATGCTTCAGCGCTAGTGTTAATGTTACTAAAAGAGGCCAAATTTCTAAAATATTGCGAAAAAAACACAATCTTCTGTTTTAGAGTGAATGTTTGGGGTGTATAGAAGGCATTTATTTCATTTTTAGAAATTTTAATTTTTCGCATTTTTCCATGAAAAGTGCCAATACCCCCCCCTTTGGGTTCTAGGTGAAAATCTCACTCGACACAATCAAACAAAAATGTTTCCATGGTGTGTATTGTTGTTCATTTTCATCAAATAAACAAAATAAAACCCAGAATAAATCCTGAAAGACAAGAAATGAGCATAAAAGATGCTTCAGCGCTAGTGTTAATGTTACTAAAAGAGGCCAAATTTCTAAAATATTGCGAAAAACAACAATCTTCTGTTTTAGAGTGAATGTTTGGGGTGTATAGAAGGCATTTATTTCATTTTTAGAAATTTTAATTTTTCACATTTTTCCATGAAAAGTGCCAATACCCCCCCCTTTGGGTTCTAGGTGAAAATCTCACTCGACACAAATCAAACAAAAATGTTTCGAGGTGTGTATTGTTGTTCATTTTCATCAAATAAACAAAATAAAACCCAGAATAAATCCTGAAAGACAAGAAATGAGCATAAAAGATGCTTCAGCGCTAGTGTTAATGTTACTAAAAGAGGCCAAATTTCTAAAAATATTGCGAAAAAACAACAATCTTCTGTTTTAGAGTGAATGTTTGGGGTGTATAGAAGGCATTTATTTCATTTTTAGAATTTTTAAATTTTCACATTTTTCCATGAAAAGTGCCAATACCCCCCCTTTGGGTTCTAGGTGAAAATCTCACTCGACACAAATCAAACAAAAATGTTTCCATGGTGTGTATTGTTGTTCATTTTCATCAAATAAACAAAATAAAACCCAGAATAAATCCTGAAAGACAAGAAATGAGCATAAAAGATGCTTCAGCGCAAAGGTTAATGTTACTAAAAGAGCCAAAATTTCTAAAAATATTGCGAAAAACAACAATCTTCCGTTTTAGAGTGAATGTTGAGGTGTATAGAAGGCATTTATTTCATTTTTAGAAATTTTAATTTTTCACATTTTTCCATGAAAAGTTCCAATACCCCCCCGCTTTGGGTTCTAGGTGAAAATCTCATTCGACACAAATCAAACAAAAATGTTTCCATGGTGTGTATTGTTGTTCATTTTCATCAAATAAACAAAATAAAACCCAGAATAAATCCTGAAAGACAAGAAATGAGCATAAAAGATGCTTCAGCGCTAGTGTTAATGTTACTAAAAGAACCCAAATTTCTAAAAATATTGCGAAAAACAACAATCTTCTGTTTTAGAGTGAATGTTTGGGGTGTATGGAAGGCATTTATTTCATTTTTAGAATTTTTAAATTTTCACATTTTTCCATGAAAAGTGCCAATACCCCCCCCTTTGGGTTCTAGGTGAAAATCTCACTCGACACAATCAAACAAAATGTTTCCATGGTGTGTATTGTTGTTCATTTTCATCAAATAAACAAATAAAACCCAGAATAAATCCTGAAAGACAAGAAATGAGCATAAAAGATGCTTCAGCGCTAGTGTTAATGTTACTAATAGAACCCAAATTTCTAAAAATATTGCGAAAAACAACAATCTTCTGTTTTAGAGTGAATGTTTGAGGTGTATAGAAGGCATTTATTACATTTTTAGAAATTTTAATTTTTCACATTTTTCCATGAAAAGTGCCAATACCCCCCCTTTGGGTTCTAGGTGAAAATCTCACTCGACACAAATCAAACAAAAATGTTTCCATGGTGTGTATTGTTGTTCATTTTCATCAAATAAACAAAATAAAACCAGAATAAATCCTGAAAGACAAGAAATGAGCATAAAAGATGCTTCAGCGCAAAGGTTAATGTTACTAAAAGAGCCAAAATTTCTAAAAATATGCGAAAAACAACAATCTTCTGTTTTAGAGTGAATGTTTGGGTGTATAGAAGGCATTTATTTCATTTTTAGAAATTTTAATTTTCACATTTTTCCATGAAAAGTGCCAATACCCCCCCCTTTGGGTTCTAGGTGAAAATCTCACTCGACACAAATCAAACAAAAATGTTTCCATGGTGTGTATTGTTGTTCATTTTCATCAAATAAACAAAATAAAACCCAGAATAAATCCTGAAAGACAAGAAATGAGCATAAAAGATGCTTCAGCGTTAGTGTTAATGTTACTAAAAGAGGCCAAATTTCTAAAAATATTGCGAAAAACAACAATCTTCTGTTTTAGAGTGAATATTTGAGGTGTATAGAAGGCATTTATTTCATTTATAGAAATTTTAATTTTTCACATTTTTCCATGAAAAGTGCCAATACCCCCCCCTTTGGGTTCTAGGTGAAAATCTCACTCGACACAAATCAAACAAAAATGTTTCCATGGTGTGTATTGTTGTTCATTTTCATCAAATAAACAAAATAAAACCCAGAATAAATCCTGAAAGACAAGAAATGAGCAGAAAAGATGCTTCAGCGCTAGTATTAATGTTACTAAAAGAGGCCAAATTTCTAAAAATATTGCGAAAAACAACAATCTTCTGTTTAGAGTGAATGTTTGGGGTGTATAGAAGGCATTTATTTCATTTTTAGAAATTTTAATTTTTCACATTTTTCCATGAAAAGTGCCAATACCCCCCCCTTTGGGTTCTAGGTGAAAATCTCACTCGACACAAATCAAACAAAAATGTTTCCATGGTGTGTATTGTTGTTCATTTTACTCAAATAAACAAAATAAACCCAGAATAAATCCTGAAAGACAAGAAATGAGCATAAAAGATGCTTCAGCGCTAGTGTTAATGTTACTAAAAGAGGCCAAATTTCTAAAAATATTGCGAAAAACAACCATCTTATTTTTAGAGTGAATGTTTGGGGTGTATAGAAGGCATTTATTTCATTTTTAGAAATTTTAATTTTTCACATTTTTCCATGAAAAGTGCCAATACCCCCCCTTTGGGTTCTAGGTGAAAATCTCACTCGACACAAATCAAACAAAAATGTTTCCATGGTGTGTATTGTTGTTCATTTTCATCAAATAAAAAAATAAAACCCATAATAAATCCTGAAAGACAAGAAATGAGCATAAAAGATGCTTCAGCGCTTGTGTTAATGTTACTAAAAGAGGCCAAATTTCTAAAAATATTGCGAAAAACAACAATCTTCTGTTTTAGAGTGAATGTTTGGGGTGTATAGAAGGCATTTATTTCATTTTTAGAAATTTTAATTTTTCACATTTTTCCATGAAAAGTGCCAATACCCCTAGAACCCTTTGGGTTCTAGGTGAAAATCTCACTCGACACAAATCAAACAAAAATGTTTCCATGGTGTGTATTGTTGTTCATTTTCATCAATAAACAAAATAAAACCCAGAATAAATCCTGAAAGACAAGAAATGAGCATAAAAGATGCTTCTGCGCTAGTGTTAATGTTACTAAAAGAGGCCAAATTTCTAAAAATATTGCGAAAAACAACAATCTTCTGTTTTAGAGTGAATGTTTGGGGTGTATAGAAGGCATTTATTTCATTTTTAGAAATTTTAATTTTTCACATTTTTCCATGAAAAGTGCCAATACCCCCCCTTTGGGTTCTAGGTGAAAATCTCACTCGACACATATCAAACAAAAATGTTTCCATGGTGTGTATTGTTGTTCATTTTCATCAAATAAACAAAATAAAACCCAGAATAAATCCTGAAAGACAAGAAATGAGCAGAAAAGATGCCTCAGCGCTAGTGTTAATGTTACTAAAAGAGGCCAAATTTCTAAAAATATTGCGAAAAACAACAATCTTCTGTTTTAGAGTGAATGTTTGAGGTGTATAGAAGGCATTTATTTCATTTTTATAAATTTTAATTTTTCACATTTTTCCATGAAAAGTGCCAACCCCCCCCTTTGGGTTCTAGGTAAAAATCTCACTCGACACAAATCAAACAAAAATGTTTCCATGGTGTGTATTGTTGTTCATTTTCATCAAATAAACAAAATGAAACCCAGAATAAATCCTGAAAGACAAGAAATGAGCATAAAAGATGCCTCAGCGCTAGTGTTTATGTTACTAAAAGAACCCAAATTTCTAAAAATATTGCGAAAAACAACAATCTTTTGTTTTAGAGTGAATGTTTGAGGTGTATAGAAGGCATTTATTTCATTTTTAGAAATTTTAATTTTTCACATTTTTCCATGAAAAGTTCCAATACCCCCCCGCTTTGGGTTCTAGGTGAAAATCTCACTCGACACAAATCAAACAAAAATGTTTCCATGGTGTGTATTGTTGTTCATTTTCATCGAATAAACAAAATAAAACCCAGAATAAATCCTGAAAGACAAGAAATGAGCAGAAAAGATGCTTCAGCGCTAGTGTTAATGTTACTAAAAGAGCCCAATTTCTAAAAATATTGCGAAAAACAACAATCTTCTGTTTTAGAGTGAATGTTTGAGGTGTATAGAAGGCATTTATTTCATTTTTAGAAATTTTAATTTTTCACATTTTTCCATTAATGGGCCAATACCCCCCTTTGGGTTCTAGGTGAAAATCTCACTCGACCCAAATCAAACAAAAATGTTTCCATGGTGTGTATTGTTGTTCATTTTCATCAAATAAACAAAATAAAACCCAGAATAAATCCTGAAAGACAAGAAATGAGCATAAAAGATGCTTCAGCGCTAGTGTTAATGTTACTGAAAGAACCCAAATTTCTAAAAATATTGCGAAAAACAACAATATTCTTTTTTAGAGTGAATGTTTGAGGTGTATAGAAGGCATTTATTTCATTTTTAGAAATTTTAATTTTTCACATTTTTCCATGAAAAGTGCCAATACCCCCCCCCTTTGGGTTCTAGGTGAAAATCTCACTCGACACAAATCAAACAAAAATGTTTCCATGGTGTGTATTGATGTTCATTTTCATCAAATAAACAAAATAAAACCCAGAATAAATCCTGAAAGACAAGAAATGAGCATAAAAGATGCTTCAGCGCTAGTGTTTATGTTACTAAAAGAACCCAAATTTCTAAAAATATTGCGAAAAACAACAATCTTTTGTTTTAGAGTGAAGGTTTGAGGTGTATAGAAGGCATTTATTTCATTTTTAGAAATTTTAATTTTTCACATTTTTCCATGAAAAGTTCCAATACCCCCCCGCTTTGGGTTCTAGGTGAAAATCTCACTCGACACAAATCAAACAAAAATGTTTCCATGGTGTGTATTGTTGTTCATTTTCATCAAATAAACAAAATAAAACCCAGAATAAATCCTGAAAGACAAGAAATGAGCAGAAAAGATGCTTCAGCGCTAGTGTTAATGTTACTAAAAGAGCCCAAATTTCTAAAATATTGCGAAAAACAACAATCTTCTGTTTTAGAGTGAATGTTTGGGGTGTATAGAAGGCATTTATTTCATTTATAGAAATTTTAATTTTTCACATTTTTCCATGAAAAGTGCCAATACCCCCCCCTTTGGGTTCTAGGTGAAAATCTCACTCGACACAAATCAAACAAAAATGTTTCCATGGTGTGTATTGTTGTTCATTTTCATCAAATAAACAAAATAAAACCCAGAATAAATCCTGAAAGACAAGAAATGAGCATAAAAGATGCTTCAGCGCTTGTGTTAATGTTACTAAAAGAGGCCAAATTTCTAAAAATATTGCGAAAAACAACAATCTTCTGTTTTAGAGTGAATGTTTGGGGTGTATAGAAGGCATTTATTTCATTTTTAGAAATTTTAATTTTTCACATTTTTCCATGAAAAGTGCCAATACCCCCCCCTTTGGGTTCTAGGTGAAAATCTCACTGGACACAAATCAAACAAAAATGTTTCCATGGTGTGTATTGTTGTTCATTTTCATCAAATAAACAAAATAAAACCCAGAATAAATCCTGAAAGACAAGAAATGAGCAGAAAAGATGCTTCAGCGCTAGTGTTAATGTTACTAAAAGAGGCCAAATTTCTAAAAATATTGCGAAAAAACACAATCTTCTGTTTTAGAGTGAATGTTTGGGGTGTATAGAAGGCATTTATTTCATTTTTAGAATTTTAATTTTTCGCATTTTTCCATGAAAAGTGCCAATACCCCCCCTTTGGGTTCTAGGTGAAAATCTCACTCGACACAAATCAAACAAAAATGTTTCCATGGTGTGTATTGTTGTTCATTTTCATCAAATAAACAAAATAAAACCCAGAATAAATCCTGAAAGACAAGAAATGAGCATAAAAGATGCTTCAGCGCTAGTGTTAATGTTACTAAAAGAACCCAAATTTCTAAAAATATTGCGAAAAACAACAATCTTCTGTTTAGAGTGAATGTTTGGGGTGTATAGAAGGCATTTATTTCATTTTTAGAAATTTTAATTTTTCACATTTTTCCATGAAAAGTGCCAATACCCCCCCCTTTGGGTTCTAGGTGAAAATCTCACTCGACACAAATCAAACAAAAATGTTTCCGAGGTGTGTATTGTTGTTCATTTTCATCAAATAAACAAAATAAAACCCAGAATAATCCTGAAAGACAAGAAATGAGCATAAAAGATGCTTCAGCGCTAGTGTTAATGTTAC